>NW_015385499.1:0-51679 GCF_001447935.2 Debaryomyces fabryi
TTCTTTAAGACGTACTAAGCAATTATCGAATAAGGTTGACTTGTTACGACTACAAGATATAAAATTAAAGAAGGATTTTATATTAAAATATACTAAAAACAGAGATTTTGAAAACCAATTAATTCACAAACTTAATTTAAGCTTGGTATTGGTAGTCAGGGAATTGCTTCAAGTTTTGTTCTAACTTACCCTTCTTGGTTAAGAACTTAACGTAAGCACCATCGTCCTTAACTTCACCATTGTTCTTCTTAGCAAGGTATTCGTCTCTGTTAAGAGGAGTGAAACCCCATTTCTTAGAGATAATAATCTTTTGTTGACCTGGGAACTTGTATCTAGCTCTTCTCAAACCTTCAATAACGACATCCTTGTTAGAGTCCTTAGTTCTAGCGGACATAAGAATTTGACCAATGTCAACTCTGGCAGCTAAACCGTGTGGTTTACCCCAAGCACCTCTCATACCTTGTTGCAATCTATCAGCACCGGCACACGACAACATCTTGTTGATACGTAAGACGTGGAATGGGTGGACTCTGATTCTCAAGTGGAAAGAATCTCTACCGGAAATCTTGGTGATATATTTGTTAGCACAGATACGAGCGGCTTCTAAAGCTTCAGATGACAATTGTTCTAATTCGTTAGAAACTAAGTGAATACACAATGGGAATTCATCAACAGTAGCCTTCTTACGACCTAAATCGTAGATTCTGATCTTAGCGTCTGGGACAGCTCTGTTGTATCTACTCTTTGGGTATGGTTTGTTCTTACAGTATCTGTAACATCTAGCTGGTCTTCTAGCCATTTTGTCTAATAATTAGTTAGTAATCTAAGATTCACAAATAATCCTAATAACTGTATCAATTTTTACTATGAGGTCTTTTCCTTGCTTATATATCCATTCAATTTTTTTCACTTGATTTGTAATCATTTTTTTCCACACCTATAATTCTTTGCCAAGCACTTATTGCATTCCATTACTATCTGGTCTTCTCAGAAGATGCTCATCATGACCTTCATATGCTTATTGATACGTAGTCTTCGTTGTTTTTCATTTTAGACATACCTTATTTACTATAGTAGTGATCTTGTAATAAGGAATATAGAAATGTCCCGAAAAAATTCTCTTTTAGTAAGCTCCAGAGTAAGTCTCGCGCAGATTTTGGGTATTGTTACACAAAAACGCCTTTGGACCACAAAACTTTTCAATCCTGCTTATAGGGCTGGAATAGTATCACCTGATGTTTGTGACTGCTATTTGCAAATATGTGCTACTTCGATGAGAGCCGTTCTATATACCGGATAGTGGATAAGGGACCCAAACGTACACTCGGCCTAAAGAGGACTGGATTATATGCAGGAGATATAAAAAATTCAAGCTCATCTCAGAAGATTTATGTATGGTGAATCAAATGGTGGACAAGGTGGGTAGTGATAAATATAGTCAAAATGGGTAGATATAGTGTAAAAAGATATAAGACTAAAAGAAGAACCAGAGATCTTGATCTTATCTACAATGACTTATCGTCGAAGGATTCGATTATGAGGTTGAAAAATCAACCTCTTGACGAGACTAAGGCTGGGTTGGGACAATATTATTGTATTGAATGTGCCAAATATTTTGAAAACCAAGAGTCATTGGACCGTCATTCCAAGGGTAAGGTGCACAAGAGAAGGGCTAAGGATTTGAAACAGAGACCATACACCAATTTGGAATCGGAAGCTGCTTCGGGAGTGAACATGCTCAAATTCATGGAATCTGTAGAGAAATACAAGGCATTGGAGCAATTCAAGGAGCAGAATAAGCAGGAATTCGACGAGTTGAAGGACCAGAAGAAAGACACCTTGGATGCGATTATAACCGGGATTCCAAGCGAAGAAGCTGGCAAGGACGACAAGCCAATAGTACCCGAGGGCGAGGTCGAAATGTCCGACAATTGAGGCCTTTTGCCTATTTTGTATACTAGATTTTTGTTGCACATTTGCAAACATTCTTATGATTTCATTTCGTTTAAAGTGTGTTTACACGTTTATATTTACTGCAAGAGGTAGCTGCTTCACAGCATACAAGAGCCACATCATCAAGGAGATGCTGGTTCCAATATACGGCAATCATTTATGATTCTGCTTCTTTCGTTCTATTGTAGCCTCTAGATAGTTTCCTGGATCATACTTTTGTATGGGGTTCGATTTTGTGTAACTCTACTCGATATATCGACTGATAAGCTATTGTGGGCACTGATTACACAACCACATACATTGTCTATTATGAGAATAAAAATCAAGTCTCGAGCCGGATCTTCGGTGATAAGTTGTACAAGCGACCAAGTGCCGTTGAATGAGTTAGTCAAAGAAATCAAAACGGCGCTTAAGGATTCCATATCAGGAGATGCCGTTCTTAGCCTCAAGAACGGGTTTCCTCCAAATCCTATAGATATGTCGAGATTGGAGACACCAATTAAGGAACTAAATATCAAGAACGGAGATCAATTAATATTGGAAGATGAAGGTGAGTCTTCTTCGAATGATATGAAAGAATCGAAGCTGAATCAGGCGTCTGGTGTGCAACAGAGCAAAGTAAAATCTGACCCTAATATTCCATCCGTTTATATTGAATCATTAGATAAGTATCTTATCCTTCGGAATATACCTGATGATAATTCCTGTATGTTCAATTCAATTTCATACGGTCTTTTTGGATATAATTCGTTTGAACGGGATGGTATTTCGCCACCAAGTAACTTAAGATCTATTATCAGCAGTACAATCCAGGACAATCAAGATACATACAGCGAGGTTGTTCTTGGGAGACCTATAGATAAATATTGCCAATGGATACTCAAGAAGGATTCGTGGGGTGGTGCTATTGAATTGGGTATATTAGCAGAGTGGTTCAAGATCAGAATCGATTGCCTTGACATAGAGCTGGGGAAATTCATAAAGTTTGAAAACGAAGCAGACAAACCAGACAAGTTTATGGTATTGATATACCTGGGTATTCATTACGACATTTTGTCTTTGAACGTTAACTTATCAACATTAAATCAGGATAAGCAAACTGATACGTGCGTTTGGCCCATAGATTCAATGACAGAAGAATTCGTGCTTGACTATTCTTTAAAATTGTGCCATTATTTACAAACCCAAAACTATTCTACGAATACAACCACTTTCAGAATTAGATGCTTAGATTGTTACAAGATATTGGTGGGGGAAATGGGAGCTTCGAAGCACGCAAATGAAACTGGACATTATAACTTTGGCGAAGTCAAATAACTCTCAAAACGTATATATAATAATGAATACATCTCAGTAAGCATTGCCCACTTCTTTCTCTACGTGTATGATAATGTAGGCATCGATGGTTAAGTATCATAGACGCACGTGACGTCTTCTTAAATAATTTGTCGAGTATCAGCAAATCGATTTTTTTATGGACAATTAATGCCAAAATTATTTGACATATAGGGTTTGATTAACGTTTCAGTTGAATACCAATTCATATTTCTTGTTAATATTATTAAGAGGAAGCTATAGATATGTCAGCAACTACTCAGTTTTTCTGTATGTTTTTTCTTTGATATTCTTTTTGAGAGAAGTATCTTACGTGGAAGTCTATTTCTTCATGGTGGAGCTTGCTTTTGGAAGAATCGCCACATTTAGCGTAATATCTTATTACTTTGGCCATTCCAGCTCAATTACTAACTATAACCAGGTCGTCAACCTAAATCTATTGATTTGATACAGGATTACGAAGAAATCACAACATTTCCAAAACCAACTGCTGAATGCCGTTCTGCTTTATATTCAAGTAATGGAGAATATTTTGCTTATACTCAGCCAAATGAGGTCGTAGTGGTCAAGACAACCAAGGAGGCACCATTACAAACTAAGATCGATTTACCAGAAGTGTTTGATTTACATTTTTCTCCAAATGGTACTTACTTGTGCTTGTGGTGTAAACCAATTTTGCAGGATAAGGAAAGTGGAGTATGGAACAAAAACGTGAAAGTTTTCAATATTAATTCTAATAGCATTATTAGTGAATGGTCAAATAAACATCAAGCTGGATGGAAACCGCAATTCACACAAGATGAAAAGCTCTTTGCTAAAAATGTCAATAACAAGGAACTTCACTTTTTTGACGTCACGAATTCTAGTAATGAACAAATTAATATCAATCAACCTACCTATAAGTACAAGCTTAGTGATCCTAAGGCCACTTTCCAAAGCTTTCAAATGAGTCCAGGTTTAAATCCATCCATTGCAATTTTTATTCCAGAAAAGAATGGTAAGCCAGCAAGCGTCGTGATTTACAATGTACCAAATTTCAATCAACCAATTTGTCTGAAAAATTTTTTTAAAGCTGAAAGATGTCAATTAAAGTGGAACTCGATTGGTACAGCATTATTAGCATTAGCATCTACAGATCACGACACCACCAACAAATCTTACTATGGTGAAACCAACCTTTATTTATTAGGGATTGCAGGATCTTATGATTCAAGGATTGACTTGAAAAGAACTGGTCCTATCCATGATATTACTTGGTCTCCTTCTGCAAGAGAATTTGCCGTTGTCTATGGTTATATGCCAGCTGATACAACATTTTTTGATGCCAGAGGTAATGCCATCTTTTCATTACCTACTGCACCAAGAAACACTATATTATATTCTCCACATGCCAGATACGTATTAGTAGCCGGTTTCGGTAACTTGCAAGGTACTGTTGATGTTTATGACCGCCAAAATAAGTTTTCAAAAGTAACTACTTTCGAAGCTGCAAATACTTCGGTATGTGAATGGTCACCATGTGGAAGATACATATTGACAGCTACGACATCGCCAAGATTGAGGGTTGATAATGGGTGCAAGGTTTGGCATGCAAGCGGTAAATTGGTTTATTTGAAGGAATACCAAGAATTGTATTCGATCACTTGGAAACCTCAAAGCTTGGATAAGTTTCCTCCATTAAGAAACTTAGAAGATGCGCCAGCCGCTCACGAATCGACTAAGGAATACTTGGCAAAGAAGCAGGCAAATGATTTGAATGCTGCCAAAAAGCCTAGTGGAGCATACCGTCCTCCTCACGCCAGAAATTCAGGTAGCAGTGCAAGAACGTCATTATATCAAAAAGAATTACAATCAAGTAGCTCACTCTCTGGATCCAACGGCAACGGAGCTAGAACTAGAGTAGTTCCAGGTGCTGCTCCAGTGGATAACACTCCTAAGGAAAGCAAGAGTGCCGCTAAAAACAGGAAGAAGAGAGAAGCTAAAAAACAGCAACAAGAAGAAGAAAAACCGGCTGCATCACCAGCTAACAGTGTTGAAAGTATTAAAAAGGAAAATGACAATTCTGGAAGCGGTGTTATTGGTGGTGTTAGCTCGTTGGAAGAGAAGAAAATCAGATCGTTGTTAAAAAAATTGAGAGCTATAGAAACATTAAAAATGAAGCAGGCCAATGGTGAAACCTTGGAAGACACCCAGGTGTCTAAAATCAAAAAGGAGGACGACATTAGAAAAGAATTACATCTGTTAGGATGGTCTGATTAGGTCGTCTATACCCCTATTACTACTTCTACCGTCAGAATAAGTTGTTCCCTAATGGGGTGCTACTGATATGTACGGTGTAGTACCTAAATAGTCCACTGTATAGAAATAAACTTTTTTTGCACCTTCCTCAGTTCGTCTCTCCCAAAGAAATTACTCAATTAGGAGTACTAATTGACAACATCATTCCCAGACTTCTTCACAGACGTACTGCAAACGCGATTCGTGATTGTTCAAGAATCGCGTTTCGCATTGAAATGAAGCGTAGAATCTAGATTTCATGTCGCCTGCAACGTTGACGCATTTAATCTTTTTTTCGTTTCGTTATACTTGTGTTATACGTCGCTTTTCACTTGTTGGATGTCATCGTTTGTTTGGTGTCAAGTCGCATGTGCTTGAAATGGCATCAATTGCCTGATCTCAAAGCCCTCTAGTGTTAACGATTTCAAGATTCTTTGGATCTGTGCTAGCATCTATCTGGCTTATTCAACATGGGCGCGAAAATTCATCCTTGTCAAAATGAACTCTGTCCATTTCGAACTAAATATCCTACATCCTTGCACCAAAACACTTCCATACACCAAATATTAACGGATATCCTCCTTGCTGATTCGTGTCCTAGTCTAAACACGACCACGCCTGAGCCCAACATTACCCGGCAGAAATCTTATTGTTATGCTCACCGTTATGTAGCCCGCAACAGGTACCCTACCCTTTCTATTGCTCTTTTATTGCTATTTGTGGTCTTTTCCGTACATGAGCATACTATTCTCCGTAACGACCGCATGTCGTAGGTCTTCCCGTGTTCATATCCATCGCCAGTGCCCGATTGTCAATATACAGTTTGAGTAGCACACGAGCGCTCGAGCAACCGCTAAAATAGCTAGACTTATATTTGACTCTCTACACTGGCATTGCCGAAACCTTGTTAGGCTCCAAAATTACTTAGACCAGTTTCTACAAGTTTCCTTTCATAACTTGTGTATCAGTCTCTTATCTCTATTTCACGGATCAAAGTTAACCAGCTCACGTGTGCATGCGCCCGCCGCAAACTAGCCACTGTACTTTAATTAACCACTCACCGGTCTTTGTATTACCAATCACCTTTGTGGCACGGATATTTATAGATACATTTATTGCGCCTCTTCCTTCCACCATGCAGATTTCGCTGTTCCTGTCGCACTTAATGTGTGCACTATATACACGTATTGGTCGGTTCAGTTGGGCGACGCGATTTCGCCAATTTTAGGTGTCCCTGTAATAAAGGAAAAACGGGCAGCGAAAAAACATATGCGGTCTCGTGATCCAGAGGTACAATACTTCAGAAGGATATATCCCGTTTTTTTTTAATTCTATATAGTTATTCTACTTCAGACTTTCGTTTTTTTAAACATTCTTGTTATTTTTAATCTATCGTTACTATCGATTTATCGAGTGTTGTATTGAAATACATTATTCACTGTATGTTAACTTTTTCTAGGAGAATTGGAGATAGATGAAATATGATTTGATTCGGGGTGATTTGGTACCGGTTACGTGTGTCTTTTTTTAATGGAAGGTTGAGAGGTCGCCATAAGACCTTTGATGAGCAGTACATGGTTAATGTAATTGGTAGAGCTTTGATCTAGGACAGCGACGGCAATGATCCAATTAGCCGCCATAGAAGGAGTACACAGCCATAGCAAATCAGGGGAACTTTTATGCTGAAAAGATGGAAAAAAGGTTCCACAAGAGTTTTCAGACAAGACTAGAGGATGCATAGAGACTGAGAATAAACGTAGACTTTAATTTGAAAGTGTTAGAGTGGTCTTATCGAAGCAGATCATTCTACGCCTTAAAAATGAGAGTCGCACTGTATTAGATCAGCCTAATTAGGGAGTCTCGGTTTGAACCTCGAATTTTTTAAAAAGGTAATTAAAAAGAAAAAAAAGTTTTCCGGTCCCGATTTGATGAAATTGTTTCCTGTTCGAATTATTATTTCGCAGAGAAACTATCCATATCCATCTATCTATTTATATAAACCCACGCATTTGGTTAATTTTTAAATTGATTGTTTTACTAACAGTAGTTTAGATGTCGTATAACGATAATAATCATAATCATTATGATCCGAATCAACATGCGGCTGCTGGTGATGAAGGTTATTACCAGCAACAACCGTATGATGATTTGAATCAACCTCAACAAGATTACTATGATCCAAACGTTCAGTACCAACAGCAACCGTACGACATGGACGGGTATCAGGATCAATTTACCGGAGGTCAGCAGCTTCCTGGTCAACCAATCGGTGGCTACAGCGCAGACCCTGAAGCTTTTTCTGACTTCAGCTACGGTGGACAAACTCCTGGTACTCCTGGGTACGATCAATATGGTACACAATACACCCCATCTCAAATGAGTTATGGTGGTCCAAGATCATCCGGTGCCTCTACCCCTATTTACGGTGGTGGTATGGGTAATTACGATCCAACCCAGTTTCAAATGTCTTCTAGCTTGCCATATCCAGCTTGGTCTGCTGATCCACAGGCTCCTATCAAGATCGAACACGTTGAAGATATCTTTATTGACTTGGCCAATAAATTCGGGTTTCAAAGAGATTCTATGAGAAATATGTTCGATTACTTCATGACATTGTTGGACTCTAGATCTTCAAGAATGTCTCCAGCTCAGGCTTTGTTAAGTTTACATGCTGACTATATTGGTGGTGATAATGCCAATTACAAAAAGTGGTTTTTCGCGTCCCAACAGGATTTAGATGACTCCATCGGTTTTAGCAATATGACTTTAGGTAAAGTTGGTAAGAGAGCTAGAAAGGCATCTAAAAAATCCAAGAAGGCTAGAAAAGCTGTAGAAGAGCATGGACAAGATATGGATGCATTAGCAAATGAATTGGAAGGCGATTATTCATTGGATGCTGCAGACATCAGATGGAGAGCTAAGATGAACGCTTTATCTCCAGAAGAAAGAGTCAGGGATATTGCCTTATACTTGTTGTTATGGGGTGAAGCTAACCAAGTTCGTTTTACACCAGAAACTATTTGTTACATCTATAAGACTGCTTACGATTATTTGTTGTCTCCACAATGTCAACAAAGACAAGAACCAGTACCAGAAGGTGATTACTTGAACCGTGTTATTACACCTTTGTACAGATTCATCAGATCTCAAGTTTATGAAATTTATGAAGGCAGATTTGTTAAACGTGAAAAGGACCACAATAAGGTCATTGGTTATGATGATGTCAATCAATTATTTTGGTACCCAGAAGGTATTTCTAGAATTATGTGCGAAGATGGTTCTAGATTGGTTGATGTTCCTCAAGAAGAGCGTTATTTAAAGCTTGGAGAGGTTGAATGGTCAAACGTTTTCTTCAAGACCTATAAAGAAATCAGAACTTGGTTACATTTTGTCACTAATTTCAATAGAATTTGGGTTATTCATGGTACTGTTTACTGGATGTATACTGCCTATAATTCTCCAACTTTATATACGAAGAATTATGTTCAGACTTTGAACAATCAACCTACTGCATCCTCTAGATGGGCATCTGCTGCCATCGGTGGTGTTCTTGCTTCATTTATTCAAATTATGGCTACTCTTTGCGAATGGTTATTTGTCCCAAGAGAATGGGCAGGTGCTCAACATTTAACTCGTCGTTTAGTCTTCTTGATACTTATTTTCCTTGTTAATTTGGTTCCAGTTGTGTTTGTTTTCTATTACGCTGGTTTACAAACTGTGTCTAAGGCTGCTCATGCCGTATCTATCGTTGGTTTCTTTATCGCTATTGCCACGTTAATTTTCTTTGCTATTATGCCATTGGGTGGTTTGTTTACGTCCTACATGAACAAAAGATCAAGAAAATATTTAGCCTCTCAAACTTTCACTGCTAACTTCAATAAATTGAGAGGTTTAGATATGTGGATGTCTTATTTGTTGTGGGTTTGTGTCTTTGCTGCAAAGTTTTCGGAATCTTATTTCTTCTTAACTTTGTCCATCAGAGATCCGATCAGAATTTTATCCACTACTAATATGAGATGTACAGGTGAAGTTTGGTTCGGTAATCAAGTGTGTAAACACCAAGCTAAAATTGTTTTGGGTTTGATTTATGCAGTTGATTTGTTATTGTTCTTCTTAGATACCTACATGTGGTGGATTATTTGTAACTGTATTTTCTCCGTTGGTCGTTCATTCTATTTGGGTATCTCCATTTTGACCCCATGGAGAAATATTTTCACAAGATTGCCTAAAAGAATTTACTCTAAGATTTTAGCTACCACTGAAATGGAAATCAAGTATAAACCAAAGGTTTTAATTTCTCAGATTTGGAATGCTATTGTTATTTCCATGTACAGAGAACATTTATTAGCTATTGATCATGTCCAAAAGTTGTTATATCACCAAGTTCCTTCCGAAGTCGAAGGAAAACGTACTTTGAGAGCTCCAACTTTCTTCGTATCGCAGGATGATAATAATTTTGACACTGAATTTTTCCCAAGAAACTCCGAAGCTGAAAGACGTATTTCTTTCTTTGCTCAGTCATTGGCCACCCCAATATTGGAACCATTGCCAGTTGATAATATGCCGACTTTTACTGTTTTCACTCCTCATTATTCTGAAAAGATCTTATTGTCTTTGAGAGAAATCATCAGAGAAGACGATCAATTTTCAAGAGTTACCTTGTTGGAATATTTGAAACAATTACACCCTGTTGAATGGGAATGCTTCGTTAAGGACACTAAAATTTTAGCTGAAGAAACTGCTGCTTATGAGAATGGGGATGATCCAGAAAAATTATCTGAAGATGGATTAAAATCTAAAATTGACGATTTACCATTTTACTGTATCGGTTTCAAGTCTGCTGCACCTGAATATACTTTGAGAACTCGTATTTGGGCATCTTTGAGATCTCAAACATTATACCGTACTGTTTCTGGTTTCATGAATTATGCTAGAGCTATTAAATTATTGTACCGTGTCGAAAATCCCGAACTAGTGCAATATTTTGGTGGTGATCCAGAAGGTTTAGAGTTGGCATTGGAAAAGATGGCAAGAAGAAAATTCAGATTTATCGTTTCTATGCAAAGATTGACTAAGTTTAAAGACGATGAAATGGAAAATGCCGAATTTTTATTGAGAGCTTACCCAGATTTACAAATTGCCTACTTGGATGAAGAACCTGCTTTGAACGAAAACGAAGAGCCAAGAGTATACTCTGCTTTGATTGATGGTCATTGTGAGATGTTAGAAAATGGTAGACGTCGTCCTAAGTTCAGAATCCAGTTATCTGGTAACCCAATTTTAGGTGATGGTAAATCTGATAATCAAAATCATGCGCTTGTTTTCCACCGTGGTGAATATATTCAATTGATTGATGCTAATCAAGATAACTATTTGGAAGAATGTTTGAAGATTAGATCAGTGTTATCCGAATTCGAAGAATTGAATGTGGAACATGTTAACCCATATGCACCAAACTTGAAGAGTGATGATCTTCGTGAAGAATCAGCTCCAGTCGCTATTTTGGGTGCTCGTGAATATATTTTCTCCGAAAACTCGGGTGTTTTGGGTGATGTCGCTGCTGGTAAAGAACAGACATTCGGTACATTGTTCGCAAGAACTTTAGCTCAAATTGGTGGTAAGTTACATTATGGTCATCCAGATTTCTTGAATGCAACATTTATGTTTACAAGAGGTGGTGTTGCTAAGGCACAAAAAGGATTACATTTGAACGAAGATATCTATGCCGGTATGAATGCTATCTTAAGAGGTGGTAGAATCAAACATTGTGAATACTACCAATGTGGTAAAGGTAGAGATATGGGTTTTGGTTCTATTTTGAATTTCACTACTAAGATTGGTGCTGGTATGGGTGAACAAATGTTGTCTCGTGAATACTATTATTTATCTACGCAATTGCCATTAGATCGTTTCTTGTCTTTCTACTATGGTCATCCAGGTTTCCACATTAACAATATGTTCATTCAATTATCTTTGCAAGTATTCATGTTGGTGTTAGCTAATTTGAACGCTTTGGCCCACGAATCTATCTTCTGTTCATACGATAAGAATAAGCCAGTTAAAGATATTTTGTATCCATATGGTTGTTACAATTTTGCTCCTGCTGTTGATTGGATTAGACGTTATACTTTGTCTATTTTCATTGTTTTCTTCATTTCTTTTATTCCTTTAATTGTCCAAGAGTTGATTGAAAGAGGTGTCTGGAAAGCTGCCCAAAGATTTGTTCGCCATTTCGTTTCATTGTCTCCAATGTTCGAAGTGTTCGTGGCTCAAATTTATTCTTCATCATTATTCACTGACTTAACCGTTGGTGGTGCGAGATATATTTCCACTGGTAGAGGTTTTGCTACTTCACGTATTCCATTCTCAATTTTGTACTCACGTTTTGCTGATTCATCGATTTACTTAGGTGCAAGGTCTATGTTGATTATTGTGTTCGGTTCCGTCTCACATTGGCAAGCACCATTGTTATGGTTTTGGGCATCTTTGTCTTCTTTGATGTTCTCACCATTTATTTTCAATCCACATCAGTTTGCATGGGAAGATTTCTTCATTGATTACCGTGATTTCATTAGATGGTTATCTCGTGGTAACACCAAATGGCACAGAAACTCTTGGATTGGATATGTTCGTCTTTCGAGATCGCGTATTACCGGTTTCAAGCGTAAGTTAATTGGTGATGCTTCTGAGAAGAGCGCAGGTGATGCTACTAGGGCACATAGATCGAATGTTTTCTTCGCTGATTTCTTGCCATGCTTGATCTACACTGCAGGATTGTACGTTGCTTATATTTTTATTAATGCCCAAACAGGTGTTTATGATAATCCACAAGAAGTCAATTCTACCTTAAGACTTGTTATCTGTGCTTTAGCTCCTGTTGTCATTGATCTTGGGTGCTTGGCTGTTTGTCTTGGTATGGCTTGTTGTGCTGGTCCATTATTAGGTATGTGCTGTAAGAAGACTGGTGCCGTTATCGCTGGTATTGCACACGGTGTAGCAGTTATTGTCAATTTAATTTTCTTTGTTGTTATGTGGGTTTTGGAAGGTTTCGTCTTCGCAAGAATGTTGTTAGGTGTTATTACCATGATCTATATTCAAAGATTATTATTCAAATTCTTAACCTTATGTTTCTTGACAAGAGAATTTAAGAATGACAAAGCTAATACGGCTTTCTGGACTGGTAAGTGGTACGGCTCTGGCTTGGGTTATATGGCTTGGACTCAACCAGCTCGTGAATTCTGCGCTAAAACTATTGAAATGTCTGAATTCGCTGGTGATTTCATCTTAGCTCATGTTATCTTATTCTGTCAATTACCTATCTTGTGTATTCCATTGATTGATAGATGGCATTCAACTATGTTGTTCTGGTTAAAGCCTTCCAGATTAATCAGGCCTCCAATTTATTCGTTAAAGCAGGCTAGATTGAGAAAGAGAATGGTTAGAAAGTACTGTACTTTATATTTTGCTGTCTTAATTTTGTTTGTTATTATTATTGCTGGTCCAGCTGTTGGTTCATCTTCGGCTCCAGATGATCTTGGACAAAAGTTGACAGGTATTGCTCAAGGTTTGTTCCAACCAAGACATAAGGACAACAACGATACAGGTAAAAAGAATAAGTACTCAGATACTACATACACCTTCTACAGTTTTACACCATCGAACCAGAAGACTTTTACAACCAAGGCTTAGTGGATCATCAAAAATCTTCGATAAGCGAAGATGTCTTTCTTTTATTTTACTTTTTTTGACGAATTAATAAGAGACTTGAGGATGATTTTATTTATGAAAATATAATCTAATCATCACAGTTTGTATTTATTAACTCATGCCATTGTGTGTACCTATACATTTATATACTTTTATTTGTTTTTATAATTGTTCTATTAAATTTAAGGATTATTTTATGATTTTCACCGTAGTAAAATTTTTGAAGAATACAATTTATTACACAATCGCGACAAAGAAATCACGGCCACCTGTGCTATGCTAGAAAATCTATATAAATATAAATATCTATCTTTCAAACTACACAAATAGTAAGTCATGGCATTGTTAAGGAAGGCATACTCATTGCCCAAGTCAACAAAGATCTTACTAGGGATATTGATCTCTATAAGTTCCCTTATATTCTTCATAAAACTTGCTTTCTATCGTTCAGCTATTGTTAACGGAAATCATGAGCAAAATGAAGTCGTATTCCACAATATTCAAGTACCATATTTGCAATTGATACCACGCTATACCATATTTTATCCGTGGGTGATTGTTACTGCAATTTTCGCTGAAATTTCGGTTATTTCATTTATAATATCAGGTGCTATATTGGCGGTATCAACCAAATATGTGGAAAAGTTTTGGGGATACAAGGAAGTTATTAAGTTTGTCTTGATATTAGGGACATTTACCAACTTGATAACTGTCTTGATTACAATTGTTTGTAATTTGATGAGAGGGGATGTCGAGGGAATGGATAAGCCATTAGGTGGAGGTATTTCATATTATTTTGGGTTTTTGGTGGTTTTAAAGCAACTTATTCCAGAACATAACATAGTGTTGTTTCAAGGATTAATTAACTTCAGAGTGAAGCATTTACCGTTCATATTGCTCAACGTTGTCTCTGTATGGTCCTTGTTAATAAGTCGTTCCTTATATCCAGCGATCCCATCAATTGGAAGTTTCATCATATCCTACAATTACTTGCGGTTTTACCAATCGTTTTTGACTGACCCATTATTACCAATTACCATGGCAAATGGCAGTTCAGACAATTCGGGTTCTTTGATTACTGGTGATGCCTCTGATGCTTTCCAGTTAGTTGAATTTTTCCCTAGAGTTTTGAAACCTTACTTGAGTGTTGCCTTTGATAGTTGCTACGATTTGGGTTGCATCTTAGGGATTCTTACTCCTTTTAATGATGATTCGATCGAACAAGGCAATATAAGGGCCCAGAAAAGACTGGAACAAGCGAATCAAACCCAAAAAAGTGTGGCCAACTCGGTGGCTGAAAGAAGAAGACAAGTGGCATTGCAAGTCATTGAGGATAGAATAAATAAAGAGACTAGAAAGTAGCTGACTTGTATAACTATATTAATACATAGGTTGTAATACGATGATATGATCGATGAAGAAAAATTACACAAAAGCTCGAATCGATCTCAATTAAAACAATTAAAATTTGTAGTATACAATAATAATATACAAAGCAGAATAGTAAGTGAGAGTTGTGGAAGATGTTCAATGGTGCTAATTCATTTAAACCAAGATACCTGAAGCTGAAAAGCGCCCTACCATTTCCTGCTACTTTCAATAAAATACAAAATCTCAAGAAACTGAATTTAACCACGTACGTTGCAATTTTGTTGTTTATTTGGTTTTTCTTGAATCCTTTCAGTTTTATAAGCAATATATTCCATGGAAATTCACTGTTAGATTACCCTCCAAGCCATCCATTAACTAGTAAATATATCATCGAATCGACTTCTAGATATATATACCCACCCATTGAGGATGCTCCATTATTGAAACAACTTGGTATCAGTAAGTTAGTGTTGGAATCTAAATTAAGAGATGCAAATGCCCCTGAGATCGAAAAAACTATTGTAAGGTCTTTGAATTCGTTTGACGATCCAAATCCTGAAACTCAGAAGACAAAGGAAGAGAGCGAGAATGCTGTTCTGAGTTTATCTAGAGCTAAGAATCGGTTTAAGAATCAAGATAAAATCGTCTATAAACCTAAAAACACCAAGAACTACCCCGATATTGTAATTGTCACTGCTGTGGATTTCGAAAAGTATTCGGTGGATGCATTAACAAAAATCGTACAGAATAGAGTGGATTACGCCCATGAGCAAACCTATGGTGTTTATGTTCGCTGGTATCAAGAGTTTCTTCCTGCTTTGAACTCCATGGATGTTTTGAAGTCCAAGGAAAAAGCTAAATGGATAAGATTGTTTTGTTTAAGGGCTGCGATGTTTGCATTTCCAGAAACGAAGTGGTTTTGGTATATTGATCAAGACTCGTTAATTATGGATATGTCTATAAACTTGCAAGATTATTTATTATCTCCAGAAGCATTAAATCCAGTCATTTTAAAAGAACAACCAATTATCCCACCTGATGGAAGAATTAAGACATATCGTAACTCTAATGCAGACTTGACTAAATTAATTGTAACACAATCAGAAAATAAAGTGGAGTCTCATTCATTTTTGGTTAAAAATGATTATATTGGAAAAGCTATTATTGAATCCTGGGCATTTGATTTATTTTCCAAGTATGAAAATTTCCCATATGGACCTGATTCTGCTATAACACATTTATTGCAATGGCACCCTTTTATTTTAAGTAAAACAAGCATTGTGCCTGCAAGAACAATTGCTGCACAACATAGTCCAGTTGATTTACCTATTGATAAAAATGGTAAAGCCGGTGACCATATTCATTATTACGATGGTGATTTAGCAGCATTTTGGTCTAATTGTGGATCTCCAGAAGAATGTGAAAAATTTTTAAATCTTTATTATTCTAAATTGAAGGGAAAGAACAATAAACAAGGCTAGAATAATGCTACGTGTTGTGTTGCCTATAAATTATAGCATTTAGCTATATATGTATATTAAGTAAAGCTTTATAAAGTCTTATAGATTCTGTTTCAATATCAAAAATCTTCTATGCATAAGTCTTCAATTCCTTGAGCAATTTTAGATTCTAATCCTCTGTTGTGATATTGGGCCATTTTATTTTCCCTTATTAATTCCCAATTTCTAATTATCCTAGCCATTTCAGTTATGCTAGATTCATTGCTGATATTTACTGTGGGAATAATTTCCTTGATCTTCAAAAATACTGCAAAGAATGATAGTTCTCGAAATGAAGAATGCTCACTATAAGGTAGAGTATAGATTCTGTACAAAGATTCATCATGACTCGATTTCTTTGATTTTGAAATTAATGACAGTAAGGGGGATTGTGGCAAGATATTTTCAATAAATGAAAATGTTGGCTGGGTTTTCATTATTTTCACTAAATCATTACAAGAATTTACATTTCTCAAATCTGAGATATATTTGCTTTCATTCTCATCTTCTTGTACTTCTTCTCGTAGGGTCGAAGCATATTTATTCAGAAATGACCATCCAGTTGGACGAAGTCCGACACATCTTTCGAATTTTTCAAAATATCTGTTGTGATTAAAGTAATTCGATAATTCTTCAATGGAACTGACAATTTTCATGGGAACCAAATGAACCATACATTCAGAATCTGATCTGCCTATATCATCGTTTGTTAATACTTGATTCAAATAAATATTGTCAAAGGACTTTACTAAGTCTACCTTATCATTTCGACTGTTAATAGTCAGAACATAAATAGGGCAATTACCTAATCTCTGCAGAATAGAAATAGCCAATCTTTCTTTTCCAATAACATAAGTACCTATTAGAATTAAAAACTTTTTTTTCTTACACTGGCTATCCCGTTTAGCGATAAAATCGGTGATTCTTGATTGCTTTAAAACCCCGAACCAAGTAGTGAATAATGAATCTGTACTTTCAGCTTCTTCTTGTGAATTGATCAAATCATAGAACATATCAGAAACAGTTTTGCATACTAGTTCTTGTTTAGGAAAGTTATATGATGGAGACATGTATGTAGTATCCAAATAAACCTGATCTAGACTTAGATTGTCATTTTTAGCTATATTGAACGGCAATAACCTTGGGTGATCTAAAATCTCTCTATTAACCCTGAAATCTCCACAATGTAAAGTCCTTTTCTTATATCCATTGTTCGATAATGATTCAAACAAGAATATCACTGACCCAGGGCAATGATTTGCGGTTATGGGCGTAACAAATAATCCTGGAAGTGTCATATCTTCTGTTTGAATGAAGTCATCTTCAGTCTCAAATTCAGTATCATATTTTTGTATTAAATATCTTCTATTTATCTGCAATGGCATAATAAACTTTGTATCAATGCTAAATCGTAAAGTTAACAACCTACCAGTGATTTCAGAACAAAAGATAATCTTTTTGTACTTGTTTTCATCCTCGAAATCATCTCCATTTTTAAAGACTCTTTCATAACACCACTTTTTAGTGATACCACCATAATGATCAGAATGAAAGTGTGTTAGAAAATATTTCTTTATTGATTCATGCAGAGAATAATTAAAAGCATCTACCGCTATTTGATAATTCGTTTGTTCAGATGATGGAAATGTTAATATTTTCACTTCGGGGATCTGAGCTTTGGCTCTTGATGCGGATATTGCCGTTGGTGGCTTTATCACTTTGGGTTTTGAATCTTCGATTTTGGCTTTTTTATTTATGTATTTTTCTTTCTCTTTGTCTTGTGGTAACAAAGAGCCATTTTTTCTCTTATTTCTTGGTATATTTATATCTTTCTTCGCTGTCTCGTTGGTCTTTTCTTTCTTTATATCCCTAGATTCGTTGTTTGTAGTTGATACCTCTTCCTTTAAAGTGATCAATGATAAGCATTCTTCAATGTGTAGAATTCGATTATCCATCGAAAAATCAACCAAGCTACGGTTACACATAGGACAACTTACCTCCTCAACATCTGGTTCATTTCTTTCTATAGTTTTGTCTCTATCATTTACCTGCTCAAAATCTGCTTCTCGTGCTTCCATACTTTGGATTCCAGGATTTACTTCATTTTCTAACTTCACACCTTCCCCGTCATCAGTAAGATCTATCACTTCACAAGAATCGAATCTATTTTGAACTTCTATATCATTGCCTGTCTGAGTGAACTCAAATATTGATCTTTGCCGCTTGGATATAATAGAAGATTTCTTCTGATTGACTGACATTATAATATTACTTTATTCCATATTCTTAGAATTTCTGATTTTCTGATATACTTGATTTATCTTTAAGAGCCGGAGCGAATAATCAACAGCATTTATTATGATATTAAAAGCTTGTCTTGGAGTTCAAATGGATCTTAAAAATTATTAAATAATATATGCGACTTAAAATTTATGACATCAACATCGACCCTGAGCTTCCTTTGAACACATACAGACAATGGGGTTACTAAGTATAATAAAGAAACAAAAGATCAAAGACAAAGAGATCAGACTACTAATGTTAGGTTTAGATAATTCTGGCAAAACTACGATTACAAAACGACTATTAAATCAGGATATATCAACAATATCGCCAACATTAGGTTTTCAAATAAATACTATCAACTACAACGATTTCAATTTAAACGTTTGGGATATCGGGGGACAGACCAGTCTCAGAACTTTTTGGGGGAACTACTTTGATCAGACTGATATTGTCATTTGGGTGATCGATTGCTTGAGTTTAGAGCGGCTAAACGAATCGTATCAAGAACTCAGAGAAAAAGTCATACTACAGGACAGGCTCGTTGGGGTTTACTTGATCATATTGATAAATAAAATAGATTTATTAGACCCCGAATTGCATGAAGACATCCGTGAGCAAGTAGCCCATACACTAGACTTACCACTGCAAATCCCTCAAACAGACAAATGGACTATTCAGATGGTGAGCGGAAAATCTGGCAAAGGACTTCCGAACATCCTAGACTGGATAGTAACTAGAGAGTACTAAATGCACGTCAAACACGACTATGTCCTCTTTTAGTCCATCCATTTAACGTATTGGGTTATCTATAGGCGTAACACGATAGTTTTGCAAAAACGCGTTTACATTTCTTAAAACGGTATAATTTAATTTTTCAGGAAGATCCTGGCACCATTGCAAATTTATACTTCAGTACGCTAAACTACCCAAAGAAATTAATTATCTTCATCTTTGTATAACTAAGAAGCATCTTCAAAAGTACACTCGTTATTAGTCTATTCGATAAAGGTACAAATAAACGTTAGACAAGTATCAAAGAGATTTTGCTACAACCAGCCATTTATCCTTTATAGACTACACATTTAATAAACCCCATCTAAAGGTTAAAAAGAAGACACTACAAACTCAATGCTTTCGGAAATTCTAATAACAAAACTTCTTGAATCCGAAAATGTTGAGAATAGTAACTTGATTGAAATATTGGGAAATATTAAGCCTTCGAAATCGGCAAACACTTCAATTTCATCCATAGTTCGAGGTTTGTTCACTAAGAACAAGAAATTATTGTCATTATTGAATACAGTCTCTATTGAATTGGCTAACAACAATGGGAACTCAATCCAATTATTTAAAAATTTTGTCAATGAATTTATAATATGGCTCGAAGAGGATGGGATGGTGCTATTCGAGAAATACTTATCCCTTATTTCTAATCCAGAAAATTGCCTTGAATCTTCGTCCCCTGAAGGTTCGATATGCTTTGGTAAACCAATATTGAATTGCTTGAATTATATTAAATTTATAAATGAATCTCTTCTCATATTAAGAAATCCATTTATCGTCGATAAATTGTCGATCTTGAAAGAAAGAGTAGCTGAACTAATTGACAGCTACCATGAATTTTTGGAGGTGAAATACTTAAACAACATAAGCTTCAGTGATGTAAAATTATTTTGTGAAACGGACAAAGCCAATTCAGTACCTAAATCAAAGAGCTTTGCTAAAGTTTCTAGTTTTTTTAAGATAGATCAAATAGTCGACAGAACTAGAAATGAAAGCTTTTTTATAGTTCAAGATGAACAGAAGCTGGCCAATATTGAGTTGATGCTTTTGAATTTATCCGGAACTGATTATAATTCCTTGGCTCTTTTATCAATTCCTACTAATCAGGATTTACCAAGATCTTTGATGTACCCTCCATTCAGGATTAATGAACTTTCTATTGTTTACATGAAGTCATTGAATCAAATTTTGTTGAAGTCTATTAATTTTTCATCGAAGCATAGTTCTAACTCGGTATCAATCAGTTGTGAGGACCCCAGATTATTGTATACATGGTATAAGAAATTGGAACGTATCTTCCCGCTGGAGGAAAGTGATTCTCCAGTCAGCCAATACTTTTTGATCAATGCAAATAACGTGTCAAACGATATTAGAATGTCAGGCTTAGGAATTAATGTGCTATCAGACTGCCAGCACAAACAAGAGATCCACACAAATGGAAATATTAGTATTTCACAATCAAAAAATGGTTCACATTCGAATCCTGTGTTCAGCGGAAATCGCCATGAGTCGACCACTGACTCGTACAATCCAGCCTCCACTCAGAAGCCGTTTAATCCACCTTTCATGAGCAAGACAAGAAAATCTTCTAGTTCTTCCATAAAATCTATTGATTCAACTGAAGCAATTAAATTTCAGTATGACCGTTCGTTAAATATCATAAATGAGAATTTATCTAAATCAGACTGTAAAAAAGACAGTGGAATGGGAAATGTGGATCCTACGACTCAATACATCAAACCCGTGAAACGCAACTTTGTTAATGCAACAGATAGTTTGCTTGTTCTGGAGAACGAAAATAGACCAGTATCATCACAGGCTGAAATCTATTTTGCAACTCCAGACCCTGGAGACGTATCTAAAGAAGAAGGTGATTCCTACATAAACAAACCCAATTTATCTGATAGTTATAAGTACCAATCTAATCATAAGTTTTCATCTGTTCCGGATTTATCTAAGTCTGAACCAAAGAATAAACTTTATGAGCTATCATCTGGGTCAGCTATTGATATTACAAATTTTGGAAGAAATCATAACCCTTCATTCAGTGTGGAATATGGCCTTTCAGGTATGGGTGCTTTAACAGAACTGGGTATAAATGAAAGTTCAGAAGACATTACAAAGATGGAAAAGAATTCAAAGCAGAAAAGAAAATCTATATTTAGTCTCTTCAAGAAACCATCTAAGATGCAACTGGCTTCGACTGATTCTATTGATCGCAAGAGTAACATGGAATCCCAACTGGACAATCCGACTATTAAAAAAGAAATAACTACAACCGAAGGTGCCATTAATCTCAAGGGCTTAAGAATTGAAACTAATATACCAATAGATTCTGAGGATCCATTGTCACTGGCATCCGATAAATCATTTTCGCAGACGCCTAAATCTGCCTTGCCATCACCTTTTGCCTTACCATCATCTACATCCATGTATTTTTTCAAACAGTACAAAAATGGATCTAGTGCAACTATCAATGGTCAATCTCAAGAAAATATACTGGATCAAGTAGTAGATGACGAAGAAGATCTAATTATACCTCAAAATTTGAAAGATATTATCAATGATGACAAGTCAATTGATTTCTATATCTCTCCTTGTTCCCCAGAAGCAATGAAGATTTCAAAATGGAAGCAAAAGTACGGTAAATGGGAAATGATAACACTTAACCAGAATTTGTTTTTGAAAATTGTTATTAATTACGACCTCAATAAAAGTTGGTTAATTGCTTTTAAAGAAGTTTATGATCAAGAGTATGATGAAGTTATTGATAAGCCAGTATTATTAATGGACATAAACCCCAAAGTCACATCTATTAGACAATCATCTGCATTAGATTTACAAATTAATGCCGTAAATGCTATCACTTCAGAAAAGCTATTGATTATGATTAGATGTAAAAGTGGAAACATGTTAGATGCGATCAGTACTAATATTGATAATGTTTTGGGGGTTCTTGCTCATGCCGGGAAACCCCACAAATTTGCTTCTTCTAATGTTAGTTTATCATCATCGATTATGGACATAAAAGACAAACCTAGTAATTCTTCAACATTGACTAGCCTTAATTCCTCTTTAAACAGCGAGGCTATTAAGCAACCAGGGCAAGGACAATTACCTGCTGCAAAATCAATGTTTTCATTAAATTCGGCAGATATCACAAATTCTAATATTTTAAGTAATCCGGATAATTCTAAATTCCTTTTATTGAACCAAATGACAATCAGGTTGCAAAAACAATTAGAGTCGTATAATCTGATTAGTAACCCATCGTCATGGAAAATATTGTCGATGTACACCTTAAGCATATACATGATATCCGACAATTTTACAAACAAAAACTACTATAATTTGGCTCTTTCTGGTCCACTGGAGGACGCTCTGGATTACAACTGGCTAATCTGCGAGGAAGACAAGTTCAGTCGTATTGAAAGAATAGGGAAAGCTGGTTTATTAATTAAAGCAACAGAAGATGAGATATATATGATAGAATGCAGGGGCAAGAAGGAATTCAAAGCCTTGTTCGAAATATTTTGAACATATAATTACATAGACATAAATACATACTTAATGATATAAGATTAATCAATTTGATTTGCACTATATATATGTTTAACGAATGCGATATTACGCAGATAATACTTCAACTGTTTTTGGTAATGATCTTGTACAGATAGTTATTTGTCATTTTACAGATTTTTGTAAATTTTGCAAAATTTGCATCAATTCAAGAAAACTTTGCGACACTAAAACTAAACCATCAAAAAACGAATTACCTACTTTAAAGATTAGACTTGTATAATATATACATCATTTATGTTTCGCTCCTATAAAAAATATGAAAATGTTGTCAATTTAATGAAAACTAATATTTAATGTTGGATGGATATGTATGTGTGACAAAATATAATCATTTTATCATCCGATGGACGGTTATTTGATTTACTCATAATATGCATTGAGATTAAGTATGATCTAATCGTCTTTCTTTGGACCCCATTTAAGTCCTAAAAAGCCACTATTGTTATTGAGACCACCAACTTTTGGCACATATTTCTTAGCTTGGAATTTAGGCTCTTTAATGTAAATTCTCTTATTGCCAGGCATATCTAATGCAATATATAAAAATTCAGAACTCCAGAAAGTTCTATCCACTTGTTCAAGGGTAACAGTACCATATTTTCCACTTGGTGATTCAACCAGAAATTTCATGAATAAGTAGTCTTTTCCATCCGTACCTCTAGATCTGACAGATTGAGCTGGCCTGTTACGGGCCCACTTATCACCGTGTCCTTCACCATGTGCCTTGACTCTTTGACCCTTTTTGAAATCCAATGCTTCATGTGCCAACTCATTACTTTCTAACATCTTGACAGCCTTGTTAAATGTTCTGGTATCTCCAGAAGGAAGGAACAATTCGGAAAGAATCAAATAAACAACCAAAACAGACACACAGGTAGCTCCAAGAACAAGGACAGATGACAAGGAAAATGTGAATATTCTACCGATTCTGTTAAGAAGTAATTTCCCTTTAGCATTTTTGTCATGTGGAGGAGGAGGTGGTGGTGGCGGAGGAGCTGTACTAGTGGAATATTTGTTGGATAGTAAATGACGGGTCAAAAGATTCGTATATCTGGTCTCTAATCCATTGATCTTGTTTGACCGTATGCTAAGTGTGTGATATGTTGATGGTCTTTGGACAAGATTTGTAAGGGATCTTGTAGACAAAACAGCAATTGGCTTAGTCTTGGCCAAATTTTGGGATGCTCTTAAACATATACCCAATGTTGATATCGATTTCATATCAATTTTATCAATATACTCTGTAGTATTTGCAAGCCGAATGGGACATAATGTATGTAATTTATTGAAATTGTCGTTGGAGGGCCGAGTGTGCGCGAACCATTTTCATCCCACCCATTTGGATGGCTGCAATCGTTTTACAAGTGTAGACACTGTTTATGGTCTACTTCATACTGTGACCCATGTTTCATGTTTGATGCTTCATGTAATAGGCTATACATAGTTTTCCTATTAATTCCAATAAGTTATTCTGCACTTTAGCTGCAATTACCACCTATGAGGACAAAGCCATTATCTTCAGTTTGAATGGTTAGTTGAGCAATGATTCAAGACAAATTGGTTGTTATGGATCCACCACTGACAAATACAAACCCATGTGTTATCAATTTGCTGGTATATTCTCCATAACGATTTCAATTCTAGTACATACTAGAGCACGGATATACAAATTTGTGCACAAATCTACCTAGATTCGCCCTTGTGGCCTAATTGGTTAAGGTGTTATCCTCCGGTTAACGAGTTAAGATAATGATTGCGGGTTCGAGTCCCGCCTCGGGCTTATCGCATTTCTAAAATTTATTCTATTTTTGATAATCTAGAGAAATAGGCTGCATGTCTTTTTTTGTTGCTCATAATAAGAAACACAAGAAATACAAGACACATATAAACCATATAGACCATACATTGTAGACAGTATACATTGAACAACCAAGCTAACCAGCTAACCCTTTCATTTCATATCAGCATAATGTATTGAGAAAAACAGTCACAACAGGGCCAAACCCTACAATATCAGTTTTGTGTAACATCGTGCAAATTTCTCATCTCGCTTACGGGTTGAGGAAATTTTCACTTAGTACTATACCGAAAATTACAGACTCTGAAAGAAAAGTATATTAAAAAATTTTAAAACTTAGTGATTTTGTAAAACTAGTAATCAGTAACAATGGCCAAGATCAGTCAAGGTAAATATCAATTTAATGAAGACCAACAGATTGGATAACAAGATACGTGAACGAATTCAATGAAGTGAATGAAAAATAAATGAAGATTGGTGAAAAATTGAATAAATGAGTTAAAATCAACAATGATACACGGAATAATCAAGGAGAGAAGATTTAATTATCTTGAGGAGTACAAGTGTAAAACAATAACCAATAAAACAAGGAGAATAGGACATTAGACTTCGAAGTTGAGGACTACCAATATGAATTCGTTAAGAGTGATATTTCGACATGTATTTTGTAAAATCCTAGTTGGAGTGATAAAAAAAGACATAATATACTAACATATCTAGACGTTTCTTCTTCCCGTTCTAAAGCTAGAAAGGCTTACTTCTCTTCCTCTTCTGTCGAAAGAAGAGCTTTGATGTCTGCCCCATTATCTAAAGAATTAAGAGAACAATACAAGATTAAATCTATCCCAATCAGACAAAACGATGAAGTCTTAGTTGTCAGAGGTTCTAAGAAGGGTTCTGAAGGTAAGATCTCTTCTGTTTACAGATTGAAATTCTCCATTCAATTAGAAAAATTACAAAAGGAAAAGTCCAACGGTGCTTCTGTCCCAATCAACATTCACCCATCTAAGGTTGTCATCACCAAATTACACTTAGATAAAGATAGAAAGGCTTTAATCCAAAGAAAGGGTGGTAACGCAGAATAAATTAAATTCATATTGTAATAAATTAAAATTATATACGTGTTAGGAAAGTTTTTCTTGTTTATTTAATATGAATGTACTTTAATGGTTTTGTATTTGAATCAACTTATTGTAAATTATGTGTAATGCTAATCCTTGACAGGACTCAGAGTCAGAGTCATAAACCAGAACAAGGTTAAGCACAGAATGGGTTATAGGCAGCCTAAGCAAATACTAGTAATTATAAGTACTGCTGCTTGTAATAATGTAGTCATCTACGACGATAAAAGTAGATAACACCGTCACTCTATCACCTCGTATTCGATAATTCTGTTCACAGTCAAAATAATTTTTTTTGAGTAGGGGCAATAAATATTAATGATAAAGCAAGTGAACTGGACACAAATTTACTGGGGTATTCATTTTAAAGTATTTTTATTTAAAACTATACAATTAATATAATAAGGATGTCATCCCCAGCTGGTCGTATGGAGGACGATAGTGAGTTATTCAATGGATTTGGATCTGCACCTTTACAAAGAAATCCAAGTTCAGGGAAGAGAAATCAAAGATGGTCATTTCATGATAATTTAAGGCCGAACTTGGTAGAATTGCCATCAGAAGCAAGTGCCATAGGAAAAAGAAGAATGAGTGACATTACTGGGATCGATGGAGTTCATACCGAAATCGATCCTTATCATATATCACCGGCACAATTGTATTCTACTGAATCAGGTAGATTATTCCACGCGGGCAAAATATGTATTGCATTAGCAGGTTTACCAGGAAGAGGTAAGACACATTTGTCAGTTTCGTTGACTAGATACTTACGTTGGTTAGGTGTGAAGACACACCTGTTCCATTTGGGTAATTATAGAAGAGCAAATGCCGAAGATGATTTACGTCATGATTTATTTGTGCCAACACCAGATAATCCCAAAGCTCATGGATTCCGTCAAAAGATCGTAAACGAATGTCTTAATGATATGTTGAATTTTTTCAAGAATGACAAAGGACAGGTTGCTATTTACGATGCTGTTAATGCATTACCTGAGTATAGGTTAGAGCTTCATAAGAAGTTTACTGAGTTGAACATCCAGATTATTTTCGTGGAATCCTCAGTAACTAACGATGCGATAATCATGAAGAACATGGAAGAGGCAGCAAGGTCTTCGCCTGATTATGTGAATTGGGACTACGAGCAGGCGTATAAGGATTATAGTGAAAGAATTAAGGTTTTGACCCCATTTTATCAAGAAATGGGTGAAGAGGACGATCAGAATAAGTTATCTTATATTAAATTCATTAACTTCGGTGATAGAATAGAGTTACATAATTCCAATTATGGGTATCTAATCAATAAGGTTGTTTTCTTTTTAATGAATTCCAGGATTAAGCTGGGTTCTGTTTTCTTTGCACGTTGCTATAAGAATTCATTAGACTATTCTTATGATCCCCCATTAGATGAAACAGGCATCCAATATTCAAAAAATCTCACAGAAACATTAACAGAATATTTGAAAGACCAAGGGAAAACATACTTTGATGATAAAAATAAGACGATTGGATCAAGCATTTCGGCTAGACCACAAGTTAGCAGAGAATTGTCAGTGGATGAAAGACATCCTGCTGCGGGTGTCGATGGTGTTGATGATAACTCTTTTGTCGTATGGACATCTGTCAAGAAAAGAACTATTCAATCTACCCAATTCTTTGCCGATAAGGATATCAACATCAGACACAGAATTCAATTATCGCAAAAGAATCCAGGAATTGTTGGAAATATGACAAAGGAAGAAGTCGCCAAGAAGTTTCCAACTGAATATGAACAATTTTTGAAAGACCCATATCATCATAGATTTTCAAGGGCAGAACTGTATCACGATTTGGCGATCAAGATAGAGCCCTTGATTTTAGAAATGGAAAGAATGAGCGGTGACATTTTGATTATTGCAGATGATACTGTTCTTAAAGTATTTTACGGATACTTAATGTCTTGCTCTTGCTACGATATTCCATCTTTACACTTTTCAACTGATGAAATTATTGAAATAAAATTTAATGCATATTCGAACTCTTCTAAGAGAATTGAAATTAAAGACTTCAGTTAGCTTGCTCTATTGTTTTTATACTTATAATGTATATATATATACTTTAAAGAAATATATCATTGATCACATGATTTACAGAATATAAATTTATTTGATCTTTCATCTATAGAAAAGAGTTAAGTAACAAAGAAGTCCAGTATGTCAGATCCATTGGTACCTACGGCTGTTTATAAAGCTCCTGATATTCCAGAAGGCAAGAATTTCCACCCTGGTGAAGGTCCTCATACAACAAATGGGAAGACTACCCAAATTTCAGATATTGTGATAAAAGCTGGTGGTGAGGACAGAGATAAACCAAGTGACGCAAATGATACACAGCTAGGTCAGTTGAGAGCAAAATTAACTACCTTGCAAGATCAATTAAATATTTTCTTAACCCAAAGAATGGATAACGAGAAAAGTAAATCTCAAGAAGAGAAGGATTTGGAAAGACAGGTGTTGGACGAAGGAGTCGATGATGATAGTGATTAATCCAAACAAAGACCCAAAGGATTATGTTCATGAAATATGCTTATATGCTTATACTTGATAGATGTAAATTCTGACAAAAATCAAAGATGTACCAAAACGAACCAACGAGTAGGGTCATCTTGTTCTATGTTTACTCTACAGGTCACATACTCTGAACTTATGTATATTAGACTATTGATATAGTGATTTAATGCATTTAATACGAATAAGGACGCTACTGGAGCTGATATGGTACAAATAGTAACTGTGAAGTCAAAAATTAATCTTTTATCATTTTATGATTTATCAGACAAGAAGATGCCTCTATTTCTTCACGTTTCCAACAATTTGGGTCATGTTTTCAAGAGTCTTGTCTAAAGTAGTTTCCAAGTAGTTCTTCTTTTTATTTAAGTTCTCTTTGCTTTCACTGAATTCCTTTTCGTCTTGAGACATTTCCTTCAAGTAAGAATTAACGTCATTTTTAACAAACGCTTTACCAATACCCTGCCACACTGCTTCATTATCCTTGGTATTGCATAATTTATTCAATGACTTAGTAGTCAGATGAATGAGATTCAAGTTTGTATTAACTCTATCTAATTGTAGATTACACATGGACAATTCTGCCCTGGAAACATTTAATTGATTATCCATTTCAATTAAAAGTTTCTGTAAAGCTTCCGGATTCATAGACATGATTTATTGTGTCGTTAATTAGTAATTAGTGTGAAAAATATGAATATTGTAAATAAGCAGAGTAATATTAGTACGATTTATATTTTGGCGATAAAATCTCGAGATTTTCGATCCAAAATTTTCAAATCATTTCGTAACTGAATAATATATTTCTTAACCACACTTTTACAATGCTTAGAGGAACTAGCAGATCAATCGGAAGATCAAGGTCTGGATTCACCGGGTTACATTATCAAATCCCAAAGGCGTTTTTGTCTACGTCCAGAATAGCTAATGCTACCGAGGGATCTCTTAAATCTTTTATTCCAAAGCCATCGAAATCGTTAGGCGAAACCACCATCGAGAACAATATTAAATCGGATACTAATAGGTTATCGAAGACGTTGACTAAGTTTTGGGAAAAAGTTGATGCTGTTTATAATAAAGATTTGGACAAATATGAAGTAAAATTAGATGGAAAGACTTTGAAGACTCCACTCGGCTTTCCGTTATCATTACCGAACGAGAAAAAACAACTTGCCTATCTTGTTGCACATGAATGGGCAAATTTGCCAGATTTAAAGGTAAAAATCAATGCCTTACCTTTGACATCACTTTCTTCCCGTGCTATCGACTTATACAACGTCTACAATAATGAAAATGTTGACCGTGAAATGATTTCCAAAGTTGGGAATGTCGATGACATTAAAGTCAACTTGTTGAGGTACCTTGATACTGATACCTGTTTAATCTTCACTACATTAGACGAATATGAAGGCAAGTTGAGAAATAGACAAAACGAATTATACTTCCCATTGATTAAAGAGTTTGAAGACTACTTCACCGAGTATGCTAAGAGAAAGGGTAACTTATTGAAAAGCGAAGATGAAAGAGTCAGCCTCAAATATTTAGACTGTGAGACCGATGGTTTAAGCGGCAACAGGCAATCGATAACTACGCAGAATATTGTTATGAGTTGGATGAACGATTTATCCATGTATGAATTGGTTGCATTGGAGAGAGCTATTTTAACAGCCAAGTCATTCTTATGTGGTGCTGCATTGTTACGCTCCAACTGTTCAAATGAATCCAGAATGAAAGACTTATACCAGATAAATAAATCTTCTGCAACAGACTATTATCATAAGACTGTTGAAGAACTTGTCGAATTAGGTAACTTGGAAATCATTTTCCAAACTGAAGAATGGGGTGAAGTTGAAGATACACACGATGTTGATAAAGTAGACTGGCTCAGACATTTATCGAGTTGCGCTTTATTAACCTTTTAAATAATTTTTATACGTATTTCGTCTTTCGGCTTCTGCTCTTTTTTTGTAAATAGTTAACAGCAATAGTGCGAAATTGAAATATCAACAACTACGAGTTTCTAGTTTATTAGATGAATAATCTACATTACTATTAATATCTACATTTCATAGATTCATAAATTTAAAGACAGGAATTCAATTGTATTGATTATCTTCATCATTTAGACTATATTAATATTTCCTCGAACCTTCGTGATATATCTTATACGCTGGACGCGTAAAACACAATTTATTGTTTGTGTTAGTAAGAATGGCATCTAAGTCAAATAACAGGGTGGAAAATGACGAAAAGTATCATTCACAGCCACTCTGTTTAACCATGGGGAAGACACCAAGAAGAGTGAAGGTTTATTTATTAAAAGGAGAAGATTGGTTGGATAATGGAACTGGTTATTGCATTGGAGAGATTGAAAGTGAAACAAACAAACCGTACTTTATAGTGCGGAATGAAGCGGATTCAGATGATATAATATTAAAGTCATACCTTGAAGGGTCTATTCAGTATCAACGTCAGCAAGAAACATTGATTGTGTGGACAGATTTGAAAGGCAAAGATTTAGCATTATCATTCCAAGAGACTGAAGGTTGTGCAGATTTATGTGAATTTATCATAAAGGTACAACAAGAGAACTATAGCCCTGAAATATCGTTATACTACGTGATACCAAATAATAATATTGTGGACGATGAAAATTATCTGCAAAGTGGTGGTAACGATATAACCGAATTGATCACAGGTCCTATTAATTACCCCGAGGACCCTACTACTGATAACCTTGAAGCCACTTTGGAGATCATAAATCAGGGTTCTAATTCACAATATACTAGGACATGCATACTGAACTTCGTGACAGAAAAGCAATACTTGTTAAAATTAATCGAAGTATTTAAGAAATCTGAAGAGTCCAAAAACTTGATTAATTTATACACATTAAGTGAAATAGTAAAGACTTTGATATTATATAATGAAGCTCCATTGATTGATGACTTTTTGTCGAGCGAAGAAAAGATATTAGGCCTCGTGGGAATATTAGAGTATTGCCATGAGTATCCTAATTTCAAGGCCTGTCATAGAGATTTTCTAAAGGATAAATCTAAATTTAAGATTGTTGTTGATATTCCAGTAAATGATGATGCTGGTAAGCTAAATATGTTTAAAAAGAATTTTCATTTAAACTTTTTAAAGGACGTTGTTCTTGCAAGGTTCTTGGACGATCAAACATTTAATTTAATATCGTCTCTAATATATTTTAATCAAGTTGAAATAATCAAATTCTTGCAGGATTCAAGGAATAATGACAACTTTCTAGAAAAGTTATTCAAAATTTACGAACAAGATGTTAATATAGAAATGAAGCGAGATGGGGTAAAGATGTTGCACCAGTATATATTAATTGCGAAATCTTTACAATCTTATCAATCTGAATTCTTTTCAACGTTAGTGAAGTCTGGATTATTCAGCATGATTCGTTTTGCATTACAGGATACTGAAAATACGATTAGGGTATTAGGAACTGAACTTATAGTTGTAATTATTGAACAAGACGTGTCTCTTGTCAGTTCTATTGATAAGGATGAGACAATAGATAACAGTGACCCACCTAATATTTCAAACGATGATATTAACATTGACCATGATGAAACCATAATAGAGTCAAAACCATTGAAGTTGAATTTATCCGATGATATGACATTAATATTAATTCTATCGAAATTATTGGTCGAAGATAAAAATTCAGGCTTGAAAATGCAAGCATTTGAAGCATTGAGGATTTTGCTTGATTCAAATATAGCGAGAAATGCAGCTAATGGTAATAGCGATTTTGATCATTTAAAGAATGAATTCAATTCCTCGAACAAACTGCAACATGATGAAGGTATTTCCAATACGTCCGATGAATGTACAGATATCAATACAAATAATTACTTTAAGGCTTTCTATTCTCAAGCTGCCCCAAGTTTGTTTGGGAACTTGATTGATCTAGCGAAAGAGGATACGAATAATGAAGATATAATAAGGAAAATATCAGGAGATGAACTTCTCTGTCAACATCTTTGTGACTTGATAATAACTTGTACCAAAGAACATGAGACACATATTTCCAGACCATTTTTCTTAGAGAATAACATATTATTGGGCGTTGCTAAGATACTTGCAATCAATACCAAGACAACCTTAAAGCTAAGTGCGATTAGATGTTTAAAAAGTATCATTTTGTTAAATGATAATTTCTATTCTCGGTATTTTGTCAGTAATGATGTTTTGTCGTATTTCATGGGGTTTTTCGAGACCGTTTCCCATCAAGATAATTTGGCCAATTCGGCATGTTTGGATTTTCTAGAAGTAATCTTAAAGAATTGTGATGCTACAATAAATCATGGAAAAAGACAAAATTTCAAACTTTATGTTACACATCTTTATAAGAATTATAAAACGTTCTTCCAAAATGAAATTAATTATGTCACATTAGGTACTGATCTTATTCATATAGTCGAAAGTGGTTTCTATGATAATAACGATGTCAAGAATACGTCAAGAGCTGACACGAGCTTCAATTCTGACGATGAATATTTAAACAGACACAATGCGTCAACCCCAATAAAGTATGATGACGATGAATACAAAATTGAGAATAGACCAACTAATGGATCATCTAAACCTAATAATTTGTTTGAAGATATCGAAAAGGACATGGAAAGTAACATGATAGGCAATGGAGAGAAACGGCTCCGTGAGAATGATGAAGAAGATGGAGAAAATGCTTCTGTTCTACAGGAAAACGACAATAGTTCTGCTTCCAGTAGTACATTAGGATTGGCAGATATGGAACCAGGTAGAGGCAAGAAAAAGTTGTCTACTAGCATAAGAAAGAAATTTTCCAATGCTGGCAAAGAAATAGCCTTAAGATTGAGATCTACCAGTACTAATACTAATAATAACAACAGTAATATATAAACCGGTAACTAATAGATATATAAATACATATTGTGCACGATGAATTTAGTTCGCCGTCCAAATCTTTCAGACTCGGTGCAAACATATCGCAGGGTTTAATTTCGTAAATGTATATAAATATATTCACGCATCTTTATTCTGGTAAGTAAAGATTAATAAAAGTAAGAGATGGCAATATGTGATTGGATTAGTCTTTTGCGATTAGCTGCGTAGAACTGTAGGCGAAGAAAACTCTTCTATTCATACGAAAGCAATAATAATAATAATACTACTCCAGAATATAATAGGGTCAAGAGATCTTCAAGATGTTAGTCAAAGAGAGTTGTCTACTAAAAAGTTGCCCACTGCCACAAGAAAAATATTCTCCAATACTGGAGAGGAATTACGTCAAGGCAGATTGAATGCTAATCTTTAATTACTATCGTTTTCCCGTAAGAGAACCCCATCAGGGTTATAACATCTCCGATACTTTTAATGGATATACCAAAGCACTTGATCTTATTGACTCAATTACTATACGTACTAAACGTAATGCCACCTCAGTAACCTCTTGTGAAATATTTGGTGAACATGCATTTAATTCAGAAAATGCAAACTAGTTGCAAAATAAACTAATTACTTATTTGACTTCACCTTTAATCGCTTGCTTTGCGTACTATCGAGCCTTTTCGATTCAATTGCGTCCTTACCTTAAGATTTCTCGGCACTTATTACATAAACCGGACCTTTTCCTAAGAATGAATCGATGAAATCTCATGCCGTAAGGATTCCAAATTTGAGAAAAGAGAGCATATTGAGTTTCATGCTGGACGATAACAGGAAATGGACACTTTTATAACAGCAGTTATATTATCATCCACCGTCGCCAGGTTGAATACATGACTACCAGAGTATTGGAACTCAATTCTTCACAGTCTCTGGCATATGCAATAGCAGATTCCCAGACTTTTTCCGGCTATCAATATCTAAAAGCTGTCTTGGCAACCTCTGAGCTTCCAAAATATCTGTAGTCAAGAAGTATACATACATACACAGAATTACAAAATCATCAGAAAATGCTTTTAACCGCATTTCCTTGATGCCTCCGAGCCCATAGATCATCACTCTTGGTTTTCCTCTCATTTGATTCGAGTAGGTAAAAAATTTCGGCATACTTTAATCCTTGAGATTAAACCACACGAAACTTTCCTAGTCATCTTAATATATGTACCATGTTCATCTAAGAGGCTAGGATCCATGAACTAGTTTATACAACCTTTACTACTCAATTTTATGAAGTGTGAATATCAGCCTCGGCTTTTTTAACCTCGGTGGAAATTTATCGCGGGGTTGAAAAGATTCATATATAGATATCCATATTCCATCTTCTTCTTAGCTAAAGAATCCAAAAAGTAAGACAACATGGTATTAGATCAATCATTTGTCACTAATGGTTCTTGGAAGCCTGATTTATTTAAGGGAAAAGTTGTGTTTGTGACTGGAGGAGCTGGAACCATATGCCGAGTACAAGCTGAAGCAATGATCCTTTTGGGTGCTAACGCAGCTATAGTAGGTAGAAACCCAGAGAAAACTAGACAAGCGGCCAGAGAGATGGATGAATTGAGACCGGATTGTAAGGTCATTGCATGTCCAAATACTGATGTTAGAGATGTAAATTCGATTGCGAAAGCTGTGGAGAACACCGTACAGCAATTAGGAAGAATTGATTTTGTTATTGCTGGTGCCGCTGGTAACTTCTTGAGTGATTTCAATCATTTGTCTAGTAATGCATTCAAATCAGTGGTGTCAATCGACTTATTGGGTTCTTTCAACACCGTGAAAGCATGTTTTGAGCAATTAAAGAAAAATAAAGGTTCTATAATCTTTGTTAGTGCCACATTGCACTACTATGGTATTCCATTCCAAATCCATGTTGCCGCTGCTAAGGCAGGTGTTGATGCCTTATCCAATGCTTTGGCTGTCGAATTGGGTCCTCTTGGTATTAGAAGTAATTGTATCGCCCCAGGGGGGATTGAAGGTACTGAAGGTTTGAAGAGATTGGTTCCTGATCTCGACAGTTTTATCTCAAAGATTCCATTGGGAAGATTGGGTACTACCAGAGATATTGCCGAAGCTACAGTTTATTTATTTTCGCCTGCAGCAAGCTATGTTAGTGGTACAGTACAAATTGTTGATGGTGCAGCATGGCATACTGGTAATAATTCCACAAGCCACTTGTATCCAGTAAAGCTTACTGAGTTGAACACTCAACAAGTTAATAAGTTATAAGCATATAGTAGTCTATAGTAATAAAGCAGTCGTGTGCCTGTGTAATATGAACGCGTTTTGATATCAACACTTTCGATCAATGATGAACTACTCAATTTATTTCATTAATAGTAATCATAGGCATCTTATTTTAGAAATAAATTTCTGAAAAACATAGTATATATTAGATCACGATGTCTATTGATCCAGAAACTCGAAGAAAATTATTAGTATTACAGAAAAACGGGTCCAACAAGACATGTTGTGATTGTGGTGCACCAAACCCTCAATGGGCATCACCAAAGTTTGGGATTTTCATTTGTCTTGAATGTGCTGGTATACATAGAGGCTTAGGTGTTCATATTTCATTTGTTAGATCTATTACCATGGACCAATTTAAGCCAGAGGAGGTTTTGAGAATGGAGAAGGGTGGAAATGAAAAGTTGAAAAATTACTTCACCGAAAATGGTGTGGACTTGAAGTTGGAAGCTAAGTTGAAATATGATAACTATGTTGCTGAAGATTACAAGGAGAAATTAACTTGCGAAATTGAAGGAAAGGAATTTACACCAAAGGATCATTCTGAGCAATCATTACCAGACATTAACTCGACTTCATCAAGCGACAATAATACTTCGAACGCTGCTCCTAAGCAGCAAGAAAAGATTCAGTCTCGCCGTGGAACTCCTTTGTCAAGTGAACAAAAACAAAATAATGAATCCTACTTTGCTGAATTAGGTTCAAAGAACGGGAGTAGACCAGATGACTTACCTCCTTCGCAAGGTGGTAAGTATGGTGGATTTGGTAATACACCAGCTACTCAGTCCTCTAAACAAGGTGGATCTTTATCTGGATTTACTATAGATAGCTTTCAAAGTGACCCATTTGGAACCTTATCCAAAGGCTGGGGATTATTCTCCACTACGGTTGCTAAATCAGTAAACGAAGTGCATGAAAGTGTTATCAAGCCAGGTATTAATCAATTACAAGAAAGTGAATTAAGTGGTGAAGCTAAGAGAGCTATGGCTCAGTTTGGTCAAAAGATGCAGGAAACTGGTAAATATGGCCAAGAAACATTCCAAAAGTTTACCAATGAACACGGTGCACCTGATTCTAAGTTCGGTAAGCTCTTTGAAGGGTTAAGTGTACAAGATGAATCAGAAGGAGTAAAGCCAGCCTTTGGATTTCAAAAGCCAGAACAAAAGACCAAATTGGATGGCTTAAGTGGTGGTAAATCCAAGAAAGATGACGATTGGAAGAACGATGATAAATGGGATGAGTTTTAAATCTTTTGAAAAACTAGCGAAGAACCTACAGTTCTACATATTTTACTTCCATTTTTTCTACAATCATTTTAATTTTAATACCTGATATTAACTGATAAATATATATATATACACTTTTTATTTATGTAAATTGTTTTATCTCTTAGTATTAGATGACAATCAATGCAATACTCGAACAAGTCAAGTTAAGATTAACGGGCATTTTTACGTCTTAGATATGAACCGTATTCATCTTCAAATGTTTGATAGCAATGAAAATATGAATCTTTGACATAAAAATACTTTACAATAGGCCAATTTAACACCCAATCCACGATACCAACCTCTCTAGCAATCGAAGTTAAAATGAAATAGAAAATGCCTAGGAAAGTGCCGAACAAAATACCAACAATCACTTGCGGAATGGTATGATACAATAAATAAACTCTTGAAAATGCAACTGCTGTAGAAGATACCACCAACACTAAACAGCCGAATTGCCTCTGTAAGCGCGTTAGATGATACATCCTGAACAAGAAGATACATACAAAATATGCTCCAAATAATCCCATGAACTGAGAATGTGCAGACGGCATACCAAAAGACAAACTATACGACCCACTACCGAAATCTTTATGAAAATCTGGCCTTGGTTGTTTAATAACCTTTTTAATGACTTTGTTAGCGACTTCACCAATTAAATGCCCACCAACTATTACCACTGGCTCAATTTCTCGAGTAATCAAGAACCAGGCGGTATAGAACACCATAATATATATCGGTAAAAGCGTCATTTGAACTGAAGCCATTGATATTAAATCATTCGGGTCGTATAAAATATAAGTATGATCAAACGGTATTGGGTTATACGCCATCTCTAATGGGGTAGCAGAAACCATTGTGGTATTATTTCGTTCTTGTATCGATTATTTTTGATATGAATATTTACTCAAAGCGACAAGAAACAATGCTCTATTAGTCTCTAATGAACAAAAAGGAGCTAAGAAAACCTTTATATGCTTGAGTTTGACTACCGTCAACCCTTTTTGACGTATACAAATGAAAGTGAAGAATATCAATTCATACCCATTGAAAATCTAGCGCGTACAAATTTCGTCATGGCGAATATTAGACAGTAAATATTTGGAATACTTATTTATTGTAACCTATGGATGAGTTAATATAATCTAAAATAATTCATATAATGAAGATAAATAATCAGAATAAGAGATGCAAAATAATAAAAGAAGTCATGAATGATATATATATGCACAAAAGATATTAAGGTAGAGTAAAATTTCAATAAGAAATAAAGAGGTAGGTATTAGAGGTGAGTATGAGACATTAGAGGACATCAAGAGTAAGAGATTATAAGACAAGAGAATAAGAGAGATAGAAACATGTCAGAAAGAAAACATGTCAATAGTATATATGAGAAAATGTATGTTATAAAAATATCAGAGATATCCAAGCGACAGAAAGCAACTCAATGATACGAGGAAAGGAAACAAATCATCTAAGTAAATTAGATAAATTACATATTAATTTGTCTCTTTTGTTGATCCCTCGCCCATCTTGCAGTATCCTTCGTGGATTGCAGGAAAATTGGATTTGATCTTGCCTTCTTAATAAATTCTGTAACCCAGGATTGCATGTAGGCTTGCTTGAATTCACCAGAAGGAAACATAGCACCTATATCACCCAATAAACCTGTAGCAGATCTGGCAACTGAGTCTGTGGTTGACATATTAATATCTAAAGAGACCAATTGTAAAAATTGGAAAATTGGTGCAACATAAGGATAAATTGCTTGTGGATTATCATGCAATCCTCCGACAATACCGACGTAACAATCTAAAACAGACTCTTTAACATTCAAAACATAATCAATAGTTTCCATAGAGCTATCTTCTGGTTCAATGCTAGAAGCAGAAATACATATTTGCATTACAAAATCTGTGTAGGGTTGGAAGTTGCTACCAATTGAGGTTGCAATATCACCAAAGCAGGACAATATAACTGGTCTCAAGTCTCTCTTGACTTCAGTATTATTCAAGTTAGCGCCCAAAATATTCATTAAGCCTTCTAAGTATGGCAAAATTGAAGTTCCTAAGGAATGAGACAAATCTGCAACCAATCCAACTGCAGTATTACAAGTAGGGGACTCTGTGTTTTGTAAGGCCTTAGTTAAAAATGGCAAGAAAGCATCCATGTACTTCAAGAAGTTTTGGCCAGTTGCACCGGCCACTGCAGAAATCGCTATGAAGATATCTTCTTCGATTAAAGCATTTGGTTCTTGAGCTTCTAATAATTTCAAAAACATCGACATCAAATTATCAGAGGCCTGAGAGACTTCATTACTCAATCTCCTAATAATATTAGTTAATAAAGATAATATGTTGACTTGCAATTCTTCTAAGTTAGCCTTATCTTCGCTAGTGAGAACTTGTTGCTGCATTCCAATAGTGGATTCTAAACGGTTTAAGACTTCACTAGCAAGATTTTGGATGATTGGCATAGAATCGTTACCACTGTATATAACAAATGTTGATAACGCCTCATATGCTGAAGCCCTAGAACTGTATTCATTATCCGATTTATTAGATAATTGTACCAATATTGGCACAATAGTCTGATAGTATGGAGACATCACTGTTGTTTCTTGTTTTGGTCCATCAGAACATAATTGTTCTAATAAATTCATTAATGTCCAACAACAATTAGTCGACACTTTAGGATGATCTTGCAATCCGGTAACCAATGCTTCCAAAAGACTTTGCAAATGCTGGTTGATATCGATAGCGTCGACAACTAAATCAGCAATTCTACCTAAGCACCATGCAACTGTTTCTTTCACATGTAATGACTCATCCTTGATAAGTAATAATATTGGCTCTAAGGCTTGACCGATTAAACTTCTTAATTGTTCACGATCAGGACCATCTAAAATAGATCCAAACGCCATAACAGATGCTTCACGGGCACGCCAGTCGGTCGTGTTTCCAATATTAGCTGCAACGAATTGTAATGTGGCTTCGACAACATAATTCCCAGTATTCTGAGCAAATAATTGTAAGCATGAGCCTGCTGCCATAGCAACTGACCAATCGTCATCTTCTGGATCTTCATTTTGTCTAGTTAACAAAGTCAATAATGTAGGTAATACATCTTGAATAGCAACAAGAGCAAAGTTATAGCTTACCAATTCAGGTTGTGCTTCAATACCATATTCTTCTCTTTGTAAGGTTATTTCTAATTCTTCCTCACATACAGTAGACCAGAATTCAACGGCCATACAAGCCACCCTTTCATCAGCACTTTGCATACCAGAAACGGTTAAGCCGTACAAAGCCTTTTCCATATACAAAGCCATGAATCGGTAGTATAAAGACATGATTCTTGCAAGACATCCAAACGCGCTGGCTTGTAATTCGCTGTCATCGGCTTGTGTAGCTTCACATACAACTTGCATGATGTAGTTTCTTTCACCTTCTCTTTCAAAATTAAACTTAATGAATTCCAAAGAGTTAACCAAAGCATTTAATGCTGTTAATCTCACGATTTTCGAAGGCTCGTTGCTTTGAACCCCTTGAATGATAGCGATCAAAATACCGTTAGCTTGTGCCACAATAGTTGGATTATTAGGATCAGCAGTGTCACAAATGTAACCAATTGCTAATAAAGAAGCACGCTTAACATTTACTGGCCTGTCAGTTTTAGTGTTCTCAATTATAATTGGAATCAACTCTGGCCATTCGTTTCTTGGCAATTCTATATCTGCAATAGCTGCTACCAACTGTGCTGCAGAACCTGCAACTCTATCATCAGTAGTCAATAACGCCTTCATTGAAGTTTCCTTTATCTTATTCTTTGCTGTCACTTCTAACGAAATCCATCTGTTATGTTGCTCTAATCTGGTTTTCTGCTCTTTTGAAGTCAACTGGTTCTTAAGGCCAATACCCGCCAACATTCTCACTTCAGTCTTGGCTTCCTCATTAGCCAACGCATCGGTAAGTAATCCTATGTATTCAACAAAATGATTCTTAGCGGCCTCGTCCAATTGGCGTTCTGCTTCAGTTCTCTTTGCTGCATCTGGATTTAATAATGCATTTTCTAATATTTGAAGAATATCCATTTTGTTCTGTGTCGTCTCTTTTCAATGTAATACCTCCTGAATGGATTCTATAATTATTTAGCCCGATTCGTTCTAATCGTTATTCAAATACAAGATCAGGATCTTAAGAAACAAATGCCTAAAAATAAGGGTATTCAAGATTCAACTTCGTTAATTACTCAGTAAAATAAACAACTAAAGAAATTTTGTCTAAAAGATATCTTAATTGACCTTTAGACCAACTGATTTTACTAAAAAGTAGATCTTATATCTAATAAATAATTTCTTGCTATGCTTTAGCTGTTGAATTCGAAGGACGGGCAAAAAAACTACGGACGTGTACTTTATCAAATTCGACCAAAAAAAATTTCTTGTTCATAACCACGAATATAAGAACTGGTACAGATTTTAGATCATGGTCTAATATATTCCTATAAACATAGAGAAAAATGTATAAATAGAGTACTACAATTCGCTCGAATGAGTTTAAAAAATTTCGTAAAATGTCTATTTTTGACTTACAATTGAATGTAAATCAGTCAACGTTTCTTCTTTCTGAATTACAGAATAATTAGCGTCGCTGTTATTAAATTCATGTTCATTGTTGTAGTGGTATTGTTGAGATCTTTGAGAAGCAGCATCACTGGCATCTCCGCCAGCTTGTCTTAATCTTTCTGCCTCTAATTTCTTCATCATCAATCTTTCCTTCGCCTTCAAGGCTGCAGCTTTTTGCTCCAATAATGCAGCTCTGGAGGACAATTCCTTCGCACTAGCCATTTCCATTTCTTCTAACTTCTGTTGTCTTTCTAAGATTCTTTCGTGTCTTATAACGTATGGGACAGTTTCCGAAATTTGTCTTAATTGGTTACGTTGTGGTGCTATTGACAATCTCTTGAAAGCAGCATTATTTGAGTTTAAGTTTCTGGTTTGTGGGGCATTTTCGAGAGATATGGTGGATCTCGACGACGTGGATGCATTGTCTCTTAACTTAGGCGATGGCATTTCACTAGATTCCTCTGCTCCGTCTAATAACATAGATTTATTAACCTTTGATGAGGAAGTAGAATTAATGGAATGGTTATCACCAAAGCCATTTAATGGATTCGAGGATGTTAATTGAGCCAAATTAGATAATGATGGAATAGTAGTGCTGTCCTTCAGGAAAGACTCATCATAAGGTTGTTCTTCGTAACTTTCATGGAATTCTCGGTCATCGTCATCATCGTCAATTCTTCCGGTGACCTTAGATAATCTTTCGGTTCTATAAGTCTCATATAAGAAATCGTGGGTCAAGTCCTTAAAATCCTGTAAGTGAGTTCCCAAAAGGACCGATTTTAAAGTTGTAAAGTCACTGTATTTTGGATTATTTATATCTACCAAACCCCATGGGTATTGTCTGGCTTTCGTAATTTTCGATTCTCCAGTCTTAGGATCTGTGATTTCATACTCATCTTCAGATGATATTACTGCAAAAGGTTGCAATGACGACAAATACTTGCATTCTTGTATCAAGTCGTAATCCTCTTCTTCGTCGTATTCAGATAAGGAATTGTCGAACTGGAAAATAGGAACATTGAATTTTTCAATATCAACCTTAACCTGCTGTTTGAAGTGTCTCAATTCAGCCTCAGTAAACGTATCGGCCTTGCTAATAACTGGTAAAATATTGACATATTTCGATAACCTTTTCATACAGCTTATGTCAATTTCTCTTAACCCATGTCCAGTGGCAGTAATAAAGTAAAGCATTACATGGACTCTTGTGTCTACAAATCTTGGATTTCTTCTGATTCTAGTTTCCTCTGCCAATACCAAATCAAACTGTTGCTTCAAATAATTCTCGATCTCAACAAAACATATTTCATTATTCAAATTTTCTCCAAACCCTGGTGTATCAATAATATTCAAGTACAATTTCATGTTATCGTCATCAACTATCTCGACCTTTGTCTCTGTCAACGCGATCCCAGGTTCTTCGTTAGCACTCGAAGGATTGAAATCATTTCTTGTCAACACGGCTGTATTGGGCAATGCAATAGATTTGGCTGAAGTAAACGCCAAAGTCTTGGTATCATACTGCTCTCCATTATTATCTTCATAACGATGCGACATCACCTTCTTGTTCAACAAACTATTGACAAATGTTGTTTTCCCTGTACCCATCTCTCCAACGACCATAAATGTAAATTTAACCCCCTTCTTAGCATCTTTTCTATAGTTAATCATTGGGGAATGACTCGTCATCGATGGCGAGTCAAATGTATACAGTTGATCCATGTTTTGTATCTCTTTGCTTAATTATGTCTATGTATACATAACGTGTTCAATTATTTCAGCTCGATTTATGTTTATTTTCGACATTTTTGTGTAACGAACCATTTGCACGACAACACGCGTCATTTAATTACGTAATTATTTGACATAAATGCAACATATCAGGTACCATGACCCTGTTCATCCTCCTTATGTCTCTATTATGGTGATAGTATTAACTGAGGGAGTTGATAATACACTTTGAAGTTAGTAGGAAGGAATCGAAAAAAATAACTTCAATGAACTGTAAAATCGCAATTTGAATCTCATTGCTCTTCATAGTACATGACAAAAAATGAGGTTCCAGGTTACTATAATCATTCCACTATATATGGCCCAAAAATTTATTAAATTGTTTGCTTCTGGTATATCAAAGTTCTGCAAATACATACATCAATGATTCGCAATACATTCAAAACATTGTCTTCTAAAATGGCATCTCAATTAGATCAAGAGTTAATGTCGACCGGAGCATTTTCTATTGATCAATTGATGGAATTGGCAGGTCTTTCAGTAGCACAAGCGATTTATAAACAATATCCTCCAGCAACTGCCTCTTCTAATAAAGTTTTGATGCTTGTCGGTCCAGGAAATAATGGGGGTGATGGGTTGGTAGCTTCGAGACACTTGAAGATTTGGGGTTATGATCCGGTATTATATTACCCGAAGAAGTCTACGAAGAACGAATTGTATAAGAATTTATCAAAACAGTTACAAGATTTGGAAGTTCCCGAGATTGAGAACCTTGAAGAGGTTAAATCACTTTTAGAATCCCCTAAGTCAGTGAAAATAATTGTGGATTCGCTCTTTGGATTTTCGTTCAAACCACCTATCCGTGAGCCATTCGGTGAGTTAATTAAGTATTTATCAATAAATCATTCAAGCCTTCCAGATATAGTTTCGGTTGATATTCCATCGGGATGGGATGTCGATAAAGGACCAATTGACGTTGATATTAATTCTACAATGTTGATAAGTCTTACGGCACCTAAACCTTGTTCCGAGCATTTCTTGAAGGAGGGAAGAGTTCATTATTTAGGGGGGAGATTTATCAATCAAAAAATTGCTCAAAAATATGATATTGAAGATTTAGTCAAATTGTACAAGGGCGATGAACTAATTGTAAAGTTATAACATATACTTATTAATCATTATGATTTATAAATACTTTAATGCAAAATATGAAGTTATTTTTTCGTGATTGTACTTAATTCTGAACTGAACGCTCTAAATGTCGATGCTAGGAATGCAGATACCGAGCGTCCTACATTGGGCTTACGTGATTCAGCAGACGATTCCTCGTCTTGGGGTATAGTTTTAATACCACGATACTGGGTAGTATTCATGAGATTTGTAGACAATGCTCTTGGTTTGGATGTATTAAAATGTTGTGTAGATGCTCTTGGTGAAATCACGTTTGAGTAGGAGGTGTTCACGCTACTCAAAGTAGGGCTCAAAAATGATGTAGATGTAGCTCTAGGTTTAGATGTTCCGATAGAATACCTCGAATAACTGTAATCATTACTAGAATCGAGACAAACGTCGATAGAACCATTGATAGCCACTTTCATATCTCGTTTACTTTCATGTACACTTTTTGATCCTGTAAATGTTGAAAAATTACTCTGATTTGTCATAGAGAACATTGATGCTGGCCTTGTTATTCTAGTCTTTCTCACTTTAGGTAATACTAGGCCATTATCGACCGGAGAATGTGGTAAGCTAGGAAGAACTTTCTTACAATCAATCAGGGATAAATTTATCTGCTTAGAAGATGTATGAACTCCAACTTTCTCGGTGCTAGGAGTATTGTAATACTCTAAAATAGAAGTGCTTGCATAGCTTCCTGTTGTTGGCTGACCTTTCACGCTTTCTTTATCAGAATCCCATAAACTATCACCTAAGCTTATTCTATCAAAAATACTACCCAATTCAGGCTCTTCTAGACACATCTCCACTGCATATATCTCTTCCAAAGTATCATCCTCAATCTCATTAACTTCTGAATATATGCTTGATGAGCTGTCATCAATAAAATTGTCATTTAATTCGAAAATGATCTTTCTTGAGTTTATGCTAATTTCTGTATACTCGTTACTTGGCACAGATGATGCAGACGTAGAATCCATAATGCTGGTTCGAGAGAAAAGACTATCAGTCTCTTCAGTAATTGGCGCACTTTTCGCAGTCGCAGAAATCAGGTCCTTATCGACCTTGGTACTTTCTAGGGATTGAGCCTTGAAGGATTCTTGCAGATGGTTGTTTTGTGGAAACATTGATACAGATCTCTTCATATGTAGTTCCATTCCTAATTCAGCTTCAGTTTTAGATGGTAATTCTGGTAAACATTTAGAGTTACTTGACAATATGGGCATACTTGTTACTCTTCTTCCTTTAACATTCCTCATAATACTTCCAGTTTTTCTATTGAATACAGGTAATGTTGGAGGAAGATCTTCCATTTTATAACTGCCAACTTGAAATGTATCAATAGCATATGATAAATCTAAATTATGCAAGTTAGCAGGAATTGGATCTGGAATATCCATAGTACTTAACCGTTGTTTTGAAGATGTTATTGTCATACCATATAAATAGTATAAATACCGGAGAATGCAAGTTATATTGAGGAGGGCTTATCAATTATTTATCATGTTTCAGCTGAGGTTACAAACTTATATATCTAGAAAATGTGATGATGTGAATTCTAATAGTGCTGGCTCTCGCACCTCGATTTAGAAAATATCCCCAAGCAACTTTTTTAAATACAAGACCGAAGCTTATTTACGGCATTTAGGGAATAGATTCAATTGTTAATTACCTCTTTTACGGTTTAACAAGTACAGGCGGGTTAATCTTTTATTGTTTTCCCTATTAATAGATCTATGCTAATGTAGCATCGAATTGTGAACTCAAATTTACACAAGCCAGCAGTACCTATACACAAAACAGAATATCAATGCAGTCCAGTAATGAGTTAATAGAAATCAAGGATAAGTTGTGGAATGGATCAATTAATATTAAGATTTTAATGGAGGATGATAACAATGAAGATCCTAAGGAGTTCCTAATTACAGCATACCGCAATTCGTATTTCCCCATATATTTTCCTTCGGTTATAGCTTATTTTCAACAGTATAACGAGCGGATCAAGAATATGCCAGTATGGTTAGAATATGAAACAGTACCAATAAAATGGAATCTACCAATTGGCGTTTTATATGATCTTTTGCATTTGTCTAGTATAATCCAAAATCGGGAGGACAGTTCGTGGAAACTTACGTTAAGGTTTTCAGATGACTATCCCACAGATCAGGTAATTCCTTTTACATACACTGACGATGATAACTCAATTAATTATAATAGACTTCTTAAAGAAGTTATAGTCAATCAGTTGAAACAATCATGTTTTGTAATAAATGGCAATTCTAAACCGATAATGAATTTGAGTGAAAAGGACTCAGACGAATTATGGAATGCCATCAGGACGCATAATTTAAAGTCATTCAATCAAATAAACAAGAAAATCATTCCTATACGAAAAAAGTTTCAAAAGCTACCAGTTAAGATATATATACCTGGATCTGCAACAATAATTCATGCTCCAATTTATCCATATAGTGATACGGGCGAAGCTATTCTTCTTAAAAATATATTAGAACAGTATCTACCGGACCTTATGAGCAACAATACTGATAAGGTAGGCTCAATTTACATTCATGGTATTAATGTGGAATCTATAATTAATAAAGAAATAATTAATGTATGGGAATTGTTTAAACATTTGGATAATTTTCTATACATTATTGTTCTATTTAGTACTTATTCAACTATATGACTTATTCGCTCTTCCCTTTAAATACAGCTTGCAACCAGTTACGATACATTTTTAATTGTTTCTTTCTATTAACTAATAATCTCCTATCTGTAGCGATTTTCTCTTCTACAAATGGGCCATTCTTGCAAAAAATTTCTCTCAATTCCCCTTCCGTGAAAAAATACACTCTTGTTCCGTCACCTCTAATGTAAAAGTTATCATCTAACAATCTACCCTTCTTAAACCTAACTTGTGCTAAATCATACCTACCATAATCCCTGAATAGTATTTCCCCTCCTGGTTTTAAAATCTTTGCTAAGTTGTTAACCGCATGCACCCATTGATCAGGGTGTAAGGCCAGGAACACGAAAACCATTATAATAATGTCTGCAGAATGTGGTTCTAAGTCTTCTGGAATTACACCATCTGGATTGGCCAAATCCCATACTGACGAATAAGCAATACCTTTCGCGTTGCTCTCTGGATAGTTTTCGTTAGACTTAACTAAGTCGACTGCGACTTTCAGGTAATCACATCCTACGATTTTTAAATTTGGATTCTTATTTTGATTCAATATAGGAAAGAAAGTATTTCCAGCACCACAACCAATTTCTAAAATAGTAGTTGGTTTATCATAACCTTCACCTGTAACTTTATATAAGGACGGAAACTCTATTTGTAACCATTTTCTATCTTTGAAGAAATTCTCTCTATTATTTTTATAAAAAATATCCCAGTACTTGGCTGGGTTAGCATTATATAATTTTTTGTCAAAATCTTTAACAGGATTATCATATTGCTTTGCAATGAGTTCTTCTGCTTGTTTAACTTGTTCTTCGCCCCATTCTACGTGGTCCCATGCATTATGATCAAAAACATTTTCTTCGTCATCTAAAAATCTCTGACCAAAGGTAAACGGAGTATCTCTACCTATTCTAGAATCTAAAGGTGGCTTACTATCCTTAATTAACGGGGCATCCTCGACAACGGTCATTATACCTATTATGATACTTTATCCTATCGATATCAAACTTCTACTCTGATGCCAACCAAATCTACAGCATGAAAAATAGTTAAAAAAAAAAAAATTCTCTATTAATATGCAGGAGTAGTTGCAGATATTTATGTTATCATCAGCTATAGATTTTATTTATATGTAAGAAATCTAATTCAATGTATTGAATAACTAGTTCAATTTACTCAAATAATGCTTTTCACCATCTAAATCCTGTAATCTCGATGCAGCTTGTTCACTTGTTAAGTCTCTTTGTGATTCGCCTAACATTTCAAATCCAACACAGAACTTCTTAACAGTGGCCGATCTTAATAAAGGAGGATAGAAGTGCATATGGAACCAAGAGTTATTCTTTTCCTCGTCTGTACCATTTAAAGGTGCTTGGTGTATACCCATAGAATATGGGAAACTTGTATTAAAGAGATTATCGTATTTGGTAGTTAATTTCTTTAAGATCGAAGCCAAATCTTTATTATGCTTGTCAGTAAAATCTGCAATAGAACGTAAGTGTTCTTTTGAAATTAAAAGGGTTTCAAAAGGCCACAATGCCCAATATGGAACAACAACAATAAACGAATCGTTTTCTAAAACCAATCTTTCCCTTTCCTTTAATTCTAATTCAACATAATCTCCAAGCATATGAGAATGGGATTCGTTGTGATAATTCGTCATATTTTTTATTTCATGATCAACCTCTGTTGGAATAGTGTCTAAACACCAAGCTTGACCATGAGGATGAGGATTAGAACAACCCATAGCAAACCCCCTGTTTTCGAATATTTGCAAATATTTATATTTAACAGGACCTTCCTGTGCTTCCTTTTTTAAATCTTCATATAACGACCTCCATGATTTAATAACACAAACAATCTCTTCAGTAGACATCAAAGGTAAAGTTAAATTATGGTTTGGACTGAAGCAAATCACAAAACATTTTCCTTTCACCCCTTGAGTCTTAAATAATTTAGCTTTTAATGGAGACGCTTTTTCAATTTCCTGCGTGTCTTCAAGATAGTCGGGTTGATCAACCCTGACAGCAGGGTAGTCATTTGGAAAGATATACGTATTTTCATATTTTGGATTAGAATCACCCGTAGCCCTTATATTTCCAGGGCATAAATAACATTTAGGATCGAAACTAGGTAAGTCTGATTTCTTAAGCTCTTCTTTAGCACCTTGCCATGGTCTTTTAGCTCTATGTGGGGAGCACAAAACGTATGTATTCGATAACGGATTAAAACGACGATGAGAATGATTTGTAAAATCAAATTGTTCAGTCATTGTATGGATTCTTTAAATTTTAAAATATAGTTGTATAATTCTTTTCAAAATTAATTTCATTTCCTTTGGCTTTATTTATAATTTGGAGGGAATTCCTTCGTATCATGATGTTAAAATTCTATTGCAACGTTACATCGATTTTAATTTCTCCATTTATAGTAGTTTGTTTTGTGTCACTGCCCCACATGCACTTTTTCTTTTTTGCTTAACATTACGAATGTTCGGTTTAATTCTTCATGCAGCTGAGGAGAAAAATGTCGGTGCATAATTTCCTATTAGAGTTTCGGAAATACTTTTTACATCTAATTCACCGTGTATTCCATACTATATGAATGTAACGTTGTATCGTTGACAATATAGACCTCCGATAAGAATGTAACGTTGCATTTTCGAAGAATTGGTTTGCTCCTATGCTGCTTCATTAGAAAAAAGAACTATTTCTAAACTTTTAGATCTCAGATTCAGGTCTATAGATTAAAAAAATACAGTATAGTGTCATGCCTGATTATGATGAATATTTCTTAGTTACTGGCGGTGCTGGCTTCATAGGATCGCACTTTTTGGAGTATTTCGTTATTCGATATCCAAACTATCATTTTACATGCATAGATAAATTGAATTATGCAACAAACCAAAATACTAGTTCATTGTCTAAAATTATGGAGTATCCAAATTTTCACTTTATCAAAATGGATTTATCAGCCGAATATCCAGTTCTCTATAACTTTTTAGTCACTGAGTATAGAAAAAACAGAATAACTAATATTATACACTTTGCAGCTGAGTCTTGCGTTGATCGATCCTTTTCCAATCCGTTATATTTCACAGCGAATAATATTTTGGGAACTCAAAATTTACTAGAATGTACCAGATTATTAATAACAAAATTTCCTGAGGTTAAAGATCGTTTCAGGTTTATACACATTTCAACCGACGAAGTGTATGGGGAACAGAATGAAGGTGAGAGGGTAGATGAATCGAGTAAACTAAACCCTACAAATCCTTATGCAGCGACTAAGGCCGCTTGCGACTTAATACTCAAATCATATTATTATTCTTATAAAATACCCATTGCAAGTATACGATCAAATAATGTATATGGGCCAAGACAGTATCCTGAAAAAATCATTCCTATGACGTTAAGCAAACTTCAGTGTTATGTTAGACAATATCCTAGATCAGATAAAATGGCTCATAAAATAAGGATTCATGGAGATGGTTCAAATAAGAGAGCATATTTGCATATTCAAGATTTTATTCAGGGAATAGAATTGATTTGGATGAAATTTAGAGAAGAACAATCTGCATCATATCCTGAGAAACAGATAATAAATCAAACGTTTAATATTGGGAGTGAAGATGAAATAGACAACTTGTCTTTGGTGAAATTTATCTGTGACACTTACTTGAACAAGAAATTGTCTTTGTCAAATTTAGATTATTCAAACTATATTGAATTTGTGAAAGATAGAAATTATAACGACTCAAGATATTCCATCAATTATAACAAGATTAAAAAGTTTGGTTGGAATCCAACTATTGACTTAAAAAGTGGTATAGTTGGTCTAATTGATTCTCTTTTATAGACTGTAATGCATTAATTTATTAATAGATATAATATACAAGTTGGTATTTTCATCAAGATATAAGTTCTTTTACTCTCATTTCAAAAAGAAAACTCTTTATAGGCATATCTAGTGAATAGAATGGATCCTTCATAACATAGTCCGAATAAAGGATATACAACTGTCTATAAATATCATTAACTTGCAAGCATTGTTTTGATAGTTCACCTTTACTTGAAGTTCCCAAACTCTCTATAGGCTGTAAATTGTGCACCACTGGGTTAGGTGACGTTACTATTATGAATTTTATACCAGTCAATGTTTGAAAGATATATAGATTGAAAAAATCCGTCTCAATGCTTTGTAACCCTGACTTATTTGAATCTGAGTTCTGTGACTTTCCGGTGTTAATTAGCGATGCATTGTTATTCTGTGTTATATGTGATGAATCCTCTTTGCTTAAATTTGTTGAATGGGTTAACTTTGAAGCTATAGCATGAACACCATGTAAGGTACCAGCTAAAACAAGGTAATCATTTGCACCTAATTTATTCAAACTTGGATTCAAATCATTTTGGTAAATAAGACCACCTGCTTTATTTAGAATGTAAATTGAATAGACTTTCATTGGTACAAGGTTCTTGCTTGTATGGCTTGAAATAATTGATAGAACATTAACTTTAAACTCGTATATAAGCGCGTTCGTGTCCTCAACAAGTATTATTTATATAGTATTGGATTGCAAAAGAACAAATAGGTATAATTAAATACAAGTTCCTTTATTGAAGCTTCGTTGAACTAAAAAGATATCAATTATAGATATACAACCAATAAGTAGTTAATACAACTTTGGCTTTCTCGAATATGAAGAATTAAAAAAATTAAAAAAG
>NW_015385500.1:0-51670 GCF_001447935.2 Debaryomyces fabryi
TTCTTGATGCTCTTTAAAATTGTAGTAGCTAATATTTTGCAATTGCTCATTCTTTTCATCGTCCATTCTCTGAAAATAATGATTAGGTATTAGAGTCAAATGATGTGAGTATCTTCCTCTATTTAAGATATTTGCAAAGTGACCACAATCTCTCAAACGTTCATCATCATCCCGAGAACCATAAATACTCAATACAGATGTCTGATTTGTTAACTGGCATAATTTCGAAAAGTCTAACTCAATGTGTTTCTTCAGTGTTTCAGGTTTCACTGAAGTATATATATATTCGTATTCGTCAAGTTCTTCACTAAAAAGAGTTTTATTATGAGATTTGAATGCATCCAGATAGAACGTAGAACAGCAATTGATTAAATTTGGTAGAATTATAGCTTTTTTTCTATCTTTCAAACTTTTAGAATAGTATAAATCGTTTTGCTTTATTGCCCAAGCAAACATCATAGCTGCACCATCCAAATATCCTATAATTGACCACAAGTATAACTGTAGGTCTTTCTTAGAATTTGTTATGTATTTGACAGCAGCATCAATGTATTCGGCACCTTTTTCCAAAAATTTCCAACTATTCTGATTTTCATTATTTGGTACCTTTATCCGTAAACTGTATAAACCTAGTTTAGATGATAGGAACGAGGCTAAGCTCCTGATGCGAGTAGAATTATAATCTTCATCTTTCCCTGGTATAATCAATACAGCTTTTTGGGTAGGTGGTGAAAAATTATCTTTATACGGAGTCGATGAATATAGGAATTCTGGGCTTCTAATAACACCTACAAACTCCTTATCTATTTCAACTTCTTCTTCAATATTATTTTTACACAGTGTCTTCGGCATTAATATTAGATTAGCATAAACTAAATTAATCCCGCGTGGTGCAGCTTGACATCAGCCTGTTTTTTTTTTACGTCAAATTCAAAGGAGTTTTCTTTTAGAAATTACATTTTTAGTCTTCCACATTAAAGCCGAAAATGCCAGACTCACTAGAACAGAGGAGGTCGCTATCTTCTTATTTTCACTTGTTTGTTGACGAGATAGGTATAAAGACATTAGCGAAATCTGATAAAGATGTGTTCATTATTCTTTTATTAAGGATGCTTCGATTGACTGGATTTGGTGCAACCTCTTTAATATTGGTACTTTATTTGAAACAAATAGACTTTGAAGAACAGTTTATTGGAATGTTTATGACTGTAACATTTATTGGAGATTTAATTACAAGTTTTCTTTTGGCAGTAGCTGCAGATATCATTGGAAGAAGGAAAATCTTAATGTTAAGCTCTATCGCAATGACACTTACAGGAATCTGCTTCGTTCTATTTGAAAACCCATATATTCTTACTGCTATTGCTACTATAGGTATTTTAACTCCCTACGGAGGAGAAGTTGGGCCATTTCGATCAATTGAACAGAGTTCATTAGCTTCATTAGCCCCTCCTGAGCAACGATCTGATGTTTATTCATGGTATACATTCCTTGGCACATTCTGTGCAGCTATAGGATCAATTGCATGTGGAACTTTGGTCGATTATATGAATGTGCATTTAGATTACTCGCTAGCGTCTAGCTATAGAGTCGCTTTTCTTGGTTATACTGTTCTTTCATTCCTTTCAATTATTTTGTCATATTTTATCTCTACTCGTATTGAATGGACTTCAGAAGAGAAGGCTAAGAAATCTCAAACTTCTAAGCAAGGAAGTACCGAACAGGATGAGACAACCCAGTTATTGGAGCCAGAGTTACATTCAGAATCTCAAGATCAACAAGATGGCCATGATCAAAATCAGAAAAAGTCTAAAGAATCTGTTTTCAAATTTATGCCAACGTTACATAAATCTATTCTTGTTATAGTGATAAAATTATCATTATTATTTGCACTTGATTCTTTTGCTTCGTCATTGATATCATCGTCATGGATTTCATACTATATAAAAGAGAAGTTTGATGTTTCGGCATCATATTTGGGTTCAGTATTTTTTGTAACTGGTATTATTAGCAGTTTCGCTTCGCTCTTAAGTACTTCGTTAACAAAACGTTTGGGTCCGGTCGTAACCATGGTTGTTACCCATTTACCTTCTTCCATTCTTTTGGCACTCGTACCTCTTCCTACTTCATTGAAAGTCACAATGGCAATCTTGGTTTTACGATCATCTACCCAATCTATGGATCAAGCTCCCAAGCATGTCTTTCTAGCTACATTAGTTCCATCAAGTGAAAGAACAGCTGTGTTTGGCTGGGTTAATGTTGTCAAAACTCTTGCCCAGGTTCTTGGACCAACAATCACAGGTTTTTTCACCGTCTACAATATTCAATGGGTTTGTTTCGTTATTGCAGGGTCTTTAAAGGTGACTTACGATGTCGGAATATTAGCCACATTCTTATCCTATAATCGTCACAATGATCATTAATAATAGACCAATGGTGTCAGGCCTAGCTAGGCAAATTTGTAATAAATGTTTAGTGCCAATATATATATATATATATTACGCAATGTTTAGCCTTAAGGCTTTATTAATAACAACCCAATCTGGGGGAGTGATAATATTGCAAATTAACCTAGCGAGTAGATATTACTTTCTTGAGACTGGTTACATTAAAAAATATATTCTCAAAATCTCAACGGTTAGTGGGGTAGCCACTAAATCAATGCCCCCACCAAACAGTGCCTTCTCTTTAGATTTAATCCATAACTCCTCTTTCGACCACCAGATTATTTGCAATAATGGGGAGAGTTACCCAAAGCATATATTATTACTATAAATATCGTTTATTTGCTTATTTTTGGGAATGAAACTGATAATTAGAAACTTAACTACAATGAATAACTTATCAAACTTTAATGCATGGGCAAATAACCCTCTCAAGACAAGAAATGATCTCGTACAAGCCCTTCACCAACAATTGGATCCATTGATTCCCGCTTTCTCCGAGGATGGTGGTGCAGTTTGTTTAGCTGATTCTGGGGCTATATTCACAATGGAAGCAGCAGAATTAGAAGGTTTTGCCAGGCCATTATGGGGAATTGTTCCATATGTTTTTGGTGGTGGTGAATTCAAACATTGGGATCTCTTCAGAAAGGGTTTGACAAATGGAACAAATTCCAACCATCCAGAATATTGGGGAGATATTAAAATTTTAAGTATGAAACAACAGTTAGTGGAATTGGCAGCTGTTGGTTTTGCGTTGTGTTTCGTTCCGGAGCATATCTGGAATCCGTTAACAGATGAAGCCAAGAGAAATGTTTCCAAATTTTTACTTGAGGCAAGAGAAAATGAATTTAATCATTGCAATTGGAAATTTTTTAGAGTTATGATAGATTTAGGTTTAGAAAAAATTGGGATTGAATTTGATAGATCCTTGACAGAAGAATATTTCGAAGACCTAGAAACAATGTATATTGATGACGGCTGGTATGGTGATGGTGTTAACTATAGAATTGATTATTATAACCCTTTTGCATTACATTTTTATGGTATGATATATTATTTCATCAAGCATGATAGTGATCCAGAAAGAAGTAACATATACAGAAGTAGAGCTGAGAAATTCGCAAAGCAATTTATTCATTGGTTCAGTGATGATGGAGCTTGTATACCATTCGGTAGATCTTGCATATATAGGTATGCTGTTGATGCATTTTGGGGTATGATTGCATGTATAACCAAGCCAAACGAAGAGCCAGTCATTCCATGGGGTGTTTTGAAGGGTGTGTATTTAAGAAATTTACGTTGGTGGTCCAAGCAGTCTGTTTCTTTCTATAAAACTAACATTTTATCGGTTGGTTACAGTTATCCAAATCAGTTCATTTGTGAAGCTTACAACTCTCCTCAATCGCCATATTGGTCACTTAAAGCAATGTCACCTTTAATGTTACCAGAATCTCACCCGTTCTGGGCTACCCAAGAGGAGCCATTGCTATTAGAAGATGCTAGCTTTAGAGTACCTGGGATGTTTATTTCTCACGCTAAAGGTAACACTATTGCATTGTCAAGTGGTCCTTACCATGATTTCGCTAGACACTGGGCTGAAAAGTACTGCAAATTTGCATATAGTACTAGATATGGTTTTAGTGTGGAAAACAACCTAAAAGAATTTGAATTAGCTACTCTTGATAATATGATAGGTTTTAGCTTCACTGGCAAGGACTTCTACTTTAGAGGTAAGAATAAATCTTGGATTTTCAAAGACGGCTTGTATAGTGAATGGTCGCCTGTGAAGGATATTGAAGTCAAGACCTGGATACTCCAAAGAGGTAAATACCATATAAGGGTGCACAACATCTTTAATAATTCCAATGATGCTGTAGTATCTTTAGAAGGTGGCTTCGCAGTTTCGGTAATGCGTAAGAAGAAGATTGATATCATTACTAATTCTGGGTTAAAATCTATTGCTCAAATATCAACTTCTGATGATACCAGTTTATTGATTAATTTATTAAATGAAAGAGAACCAAGAGCATGTGAGCCAGATCCAAATTGCAATTTAATATCGTCAAAAGTAATGTTACCACAGTTAAGAGGGTCAATCCCAGCTAAATCTTCAGCTAATTTTGCTTGTGTTGTCTACGGTCAGCCTAAGGACAGTTCCTTCTCGGCCGATACCTTAAAATATTCCGTAGATATTCCAAATCAAAGAGAGTTAGAGGAATTAAAATCTAAGGCTCACAGAGTGTTATGTAATGTTTAGTTTAGCTTAATAGTGCGCCAACTGATATATCAAACTTAGAGAGATTTACTGTAGCTCTCTAATCAAATAAGAAATTTCCAAAAATTTAGGCTTATCTCATCATGTTAATCTTAAAATCGTAAATATTAAACTTTAAACTTCTTCTAATAAATTATATTAACATCATCTACTTGCATTTCTAAGTATTTAGGACGTGTCTATCTTCGATCTGATATACAGCTGTTTTTAATTATATTCATCTTCATCAAATTTATCAACCATGATTGCCTTATCTGCGGCGTATTGCATATCTGAAATATCCTCACCAAAAACTTGAGCCATTTCCTCTAATCCTAAGCCAAATGTCTCAGGAAAAAAGAAGTATATTATCATTGCTTGAATAGATAGCCATACACAAAATACAATATAATATCTCCATTGAATGGCATCCATACCTAAATTGTTGACATAATTATTAAATAGAATCCATCCATTTGTACACATTTGGTATAGAGTAGATGCCTTACTTCTTAATGCGTATGGTACAATTTCCATAACATATGTGGTACCTATTGGAGATGACATGTGATAGAAACCAAAATGAAAATAAATGATTGCAATAATAGCTCTACCTATTGCCTTATTCTTGAAGTCCTTTTGTTCATTAATTGCTGATAAAATAATCCAAATAATAAACATTAGGCACATCAGAAGATAACTTGTCATAAATAACTTTCGACGCTTGAGCTTACCACATATAGATGCAAATGTTAGTGACCAAACTAACCCATATATTGTCAAACCAAGGTTAATCTTCAATTTCTCAACTGGTTCAGTAATTCCAATATTGTTAAGAACTATTGGGAAGTAGTAAGCTGTTAACGATGAGCCACATAACTGTTGCATTGATGGTACTACTAGAGATAGAAATAATCTATGCATATTCGCCTTTGTTTGAAACCAGACATTCCAGGTGAATTGCTTGCCAAGCTTCTCTCTGTCGATTGCGGCCGAGATTTCAGCCATTTCGAATTTTACTAGTGGACTTTCTTTGTCGCCCCCAGCATGGTATTTAGTTAAAACTTCAAATGCTTCTTCAGATTTCCCATTCGCAATTAGCCATCTAGGGGATTCCGGTCCTAAGATAGCTAAAATTAATTCAATTGTAGGAAATAAAGCTTGGAGCAAAGATGGTAACCTCCAGGACCAATTGTTGTATTTCATACTCGATATATATGGACCCCAGGTAAATAAAGCTGCTAAAAATGATCCTACCAGGAAACTCGCATATAGAAAACTTGTCATTGCCGGTCTTTGAGATGGGTATGCTGTCTCTGTCAATAAAGGACCAGCACCTGCCGTCGAAAGACAGACACCAAACCCAAGTATTATACGAGCTGCAAAAAACATTCCATAATTTATTGCACCTGCTTGTATACCTGAGCCAATAATAGTTAAAGACGTACCAACAATAATTATGACCTTTCTTCCGAGACGATCATTAATAAATCCAGTAAACGGAATCGCCCCTAATGCCCCAATTGCAACACCGTTACTTATGGTACTTAACACTTCACCTGAAGGGTTATTAAAATATTCAGACCAACTTGGCAATGTCTGTAAATTACCCATCATACTACCATCATACCCGTAAGTGATACATGCAAAAATAGCACTCAAAAGATATATATTCAATTTCAAAAGATGTGGATATCTGAACCACATTTTGGTTAACTTAGGTGTAACGTCCTCCAATTTGAGATTTTCATCTTTATTAAACTGTTGCAGGCATATAGAATCCTCTTCTCTTACATAGCTTTCATTTTTTTTACTTGAAAACATGAGAGCGTCTATTTAACCTATTATACTGTCTACAGCCGTAAAGTTTCCACTTTCTAAAGACAACTGTTTAGAATATCTAAAACCTGCAGCCTCTGTTCGTAATTACATTACACTCTGAACCTCTATCGTTTAAATAATAAAATTAGTGTCAAACCTCTATATTTCTTTTGAAAAACTTGGTGGGGTGGAGTTAATTTCATTTTGGGACGTCCACATGTGGGGAAGATCGGTTATGATTCGTATAATGCGAGGATTAAGGTTTAGCTGTGGGTTACAGTGATCTCTTTTAATAAGTGCAGGACCTAGTAAGATCAACGGTTCTTTCGGAAATATCGTTTTTAGTGCGAGATTAGATTATCTATTAAACGGAGTTATGTGAGAAAACAATTTCAAACTATTTCAGTGTTATAAGAAAAAATGGCGCCATCTCTGATCTTAGTTCTCAATAAGTTTTTTGAACTTCAATATTGACCTTTCAAACTAAATGAAATGAACACAATTAGTGAATCAGGTGGACTGATAGTTCAGGTAGTCTTCTCAATTAATATTTGCTGGAATGAATGAAACCTTACATTTTGCAACGTTTTCCTCGTAATAGGGACCTAAGAGTCAATATGCAATAAAAGATGAACCGGTTGGTTGGCCCACTTAATGTCAGCGAGTGCAATCGTCATAGGGCTTTCGATGGGTTCATATTAATCAGATTCGCACTACTCCACAAATCCCCCACTGAAGAAACAAGTGGAGACGTAATAAACATTACCTGAAGACAGGAGGTATATAATTGAAGCATGTCCTTCAAGAATACCAAAATCTAATGCCTTTGAAGTAGATTTAAAGCAAATAATTATTCAAGAATGACCAAACCAACATCCGCTCAACCCTACTTAGACGAAATTAAGGATAAATTATACGGTGATTCTACCGTAGCAAAGATCTGGGGTATTGCATCCCCAGCCTTAAGTCAACCAGAACCACCAACTGGATTCCCAAACTATGCTCCTGATGGAAAATATGTCTTGAATGATGCCGACTATTGGACCTCGGGTTTCTTTCCTGGATCAGTTTATGCATTATTAGAAAGAAGTAAAAATTACCCCGATTTCTTCCCAAAGAATAAGATTAATGAAGTCAAATTGGAATTTGCTGCTAGATGGTGGGCAGATCCAATGGCGTCTAGAGCTACCACTACTACTACTCATGACTTGGGCTTTATGATTGCACCTGCGTTCAAGAGAGAAATGATCTTAACCAAAAGCAAAAGAAGTGAAGAAATTTTGATAACTGCAGCCAACTCTTTAGCCTCAAGATTTGATGAAAAGGTCGGATGTATTAGAAGTTGGGATGATTTACCTCCAATTAAGAAGGACCAAACACCTAAAGACATGGATAAGGACTTTTTGGTGATTATTGACAATATGTGTAATTTGAACTTATTATACCTTGGAGCATATTTAAGTCGTGACCTCCGTTTATCAACTATCGCTACCAAACACGCTGAAACTACTTTAAAGAACCATTTCAGAGATGACTGGTCATCGTATCATGTTGTTCAATATAACAAACAGACAGGTGAAGTAGATTCCAGATATACCGCCCAAGGCTTCGCAGATGAATCTGGATGGACAAGGGGCCAAGCTTGGGGTATTTTAGGTTATATTGAAACTTACTTCTGGACGAAGGATAGAAAATTCCTAGACGCTTCAAAGAATATTGCTAATTATTATATATCAAAATTACCTCAAGATGGTGTTCCACCATGGGATTTTGACGCTCAAGATAAGCATATTCGTGACGTTTCATCTGCTATGGCTGCTGCTTTAGGTATGATTAGAATTTACGAAGTCGAGAAAGACGAAGAATTTTTAAAGAAAGGATTGAAGCTTGTAAGAGATTGCATTAACCTTTCTTACAATAATGATGCTAAGCTAAATGATGATGGTACTGTTGAAATTGGAGCAACCGAAACAATTCTAAACAACTCTACTTATATTCACAACCCTGCATGTAACATTGATATATATGACCATGGTTTAGTTTATGCAGATTATTACTTCTTGGTAATTGGTAACAAGTTATTACAGTTGGGCTTGTATGAATAAAGAATATAATTATTTAGCGGCTGATAAATATTCTCAATTAAAATAATTATTTTTTGTAATCCCAAGATTTGTAAAATAAGGACATTTTGAAATCAGAAAATTTCAAAACCTTTCCTTTACGTAATAATTATGAAATTGATAAAACTGTAACACAGAGACAACATTTGAATTTCCCAAATTGCCAAATAGAAATCAGAGAAATATTGTATGTAATCATTTCTCAGTAAATAGAAACGTTTGGTGAAAAGTTGTCCCTATAATTCATTACCCCACCATTTTAATTAAATGTCCACCCCCACCACCAATATACCTATAAATACAATACTTTTTCATCTTATTTGGTATCAGATGTAGTTTATTACATCAAGAAGAATACTTAAGCAACAATGACACAAGGATATCAATTTGAAGGTTTTGCTGTCACCGATCCAAAAAACTTTACGGATGTTACAAAAATTAAATTCACACCAAAAACTTTCGAAGAGTATGATATTGATATTAAAATCCATGCTTGTGGGGTTTGTGGATCAGATATTCATACTGCTTCTGGAGCATGGGGTGAAGCTATGCTTCCAGTCATTGTAGGACATGAAATTGTTGGTGAAGTTGTGAAGGTTGGTTCAAAAGTTACTACTGTCAAAAATGGGGATAGAGTTGGTGTTGGTGCTCAAGTTTGGGCATGCTTAAAATGTGACGTTTGTAAGTCTGGAGAAGAAACATATTGCCCACATCTTATTAATACGTATAATGATAAATATCCAGATGGATCCATTAGTTACGGAGGATACCTGTCTCATGTTAGAGTTCACGAATATTTTACATTTAAAATCCCTGAAAAATTATCTACCGAAAATGCTGCTCCAATGCTTTGTGCTGGTATAACCACTTATGCTCCATTGAAAAAGAATACTCGTCCAGGTATGAAAGTCGGTATTGTCGGTATTGGTGGATTGGGACACTTTGCGATCATGTGGGCAAAGGCCTTAGGCTGTGAAGTTTATTCCTTCTCAAGAACCGATTCCAAGAAGAAAACCGCATTGGAATTAGGGGCTGATCACTTCGTTGATACTACTGCGAAGGACTGGAACAAAGACTTACAATTCAAATTAGATTTGATCTTATCGTGTGCAAGCTCTTCCAAAGGCTTCTCTATTGGCGAATATACTTCGATGTTGATCATTGGTGGTAAGTTTATCAGTGCTGGATTACCAGAAGCTCCATTTAGTGTTAATCCTGTTGATTTATTGAAAAATGCCTGCTACTTAGGTTCGTCACATTTGGGTAACAGACAAGAAATGATTGAGATGTTAAATCTTGCAGCTGAAAAAAATATTACTTGTTGGAATGAAACTATTCCAATCAGTAAAGCTGGTATTAAAGAAGCCCTTGAGAGGAATTGTCAAAACAAAGTCAGATATAGAATCACATTGACTGATTATGATAAGGAATTTCAATAATGATTCATTATTATTAACTTCTAGAATTTTATTACATACATTTTATTTGATATTTAATCGCATTTTTTTTAGTTAGTGTTTAGAGAGTTGAATAAATTTTTCTGGCTTATTTTGAAGAATTGTACGTATTTATTGTAACTAAACTTCTCTTGAAGATAAAAGTCACATCTGAGGGAATAACAACAAGGTGAATCTTGTAAATTGTCCTCAGACTACAATTGTACACATTATTTCTTAGTCCAAATCATTTCAATTGACTATTAATATATTTAAGTTTTTTCATTATCTATGTCTAAATATTTACTTGAAGGAAAATGAATAGAAATCTATCAATCACTGCGAGAATTTCGGTGGGGGAGGAGAGTTTTTTCTCAGAATTATACATTCACAAAATCAAAGCATAGTATAGAAAATATTGCTGAAGAAAACCAAAGAAAGATGATTGTTCAAAAAGGTACAGAAAATGGCGGAGAGAATATTCGGAAATACTCTTCTGAAAAACAATAAATCTGAAAGATAATACAAAACTTTTTAAGTGGCCACCTTCCTCCCCCTCCCCCCACCAGAATACTTAAAAAAGTGGGCAAGAAAAATTGTGTAGTATTTAGAAACTTTTATAAGCCGGGGAATATCCAAAGTTTTTAAGAATTATTTTAATCTCTAACTTACAAACTTAAATTAAATAATGACAGTTGCTGAATCTTCCATTTTACCAAGAGGTATTTATTCTCCGATCCCTACATATTTTAAAAATGATGGTAAGTTTTCTTTAGATACAGAAACCCAAGTCAAACATGCTTTAATGTTATACAAAAGTGGTATAAACGGATTAGTTGTCTCTGGTAGCATGGGTGAAGCTACCAATATATCACCTGCTGAAAGAAACAGTGCCTTGAAGAGTCTTAGGAAGGCTATTCCAGACAGAAATTTCAAACTTATTGCTGGAATGCCTCCAAGTAGTATTGCGGAAGTCATCAAGGAGTCTGAAGAAAGCAAGAAAAGCGGTGCGGACTTCATAATTGTTTTGGTTCCTGGATATTTTGGTACTAGTTTGATCAGTCAACAAGGTATTATTGATTATTTCCTTAATATTGCTGACTATTCCGCCTTGCCTATTGTTATATATAATTATCCGGGTTCCAGTAATAATGTTAACATCACAATTGATACTTTTGAAGTATTATCTAAACATGAAAATATTGTCGCTGTTAAGTTAACTCATTTCAATTTAGATATTTACACATTATTAGGAAATAATAAGGCTTATGAAACTAACAATTTTAGACCATTCACTGGTTTAGGTCAAGTATTGATTCCATCTCTTGCTGTTGGTATGTTCGGTGCTATTGATGGATTATCAGGTATATTTCCAAAAAGTATGTTAAAGCTTATGAAATTATACGAAGATGGTGAGAAAGAAAAGGCTCTTCAATTACAGTACATTATCACCAAGGTTGATTTAATGATTAGTGAATTAAATGTTGTTGGAGTCAAACAACTTTTGAAAGAAGTTTATGGTTTTGGTGAAATTGTTTCCGGTAGACCACCATTAAGTAAGCCAGTTGACTTAAAATCTTTCAAGAAGTATGAAACCGATATTAAGAAATTAGCCGAAATTGAAAAATCTTTATAGGATATTAGGCTAAAATTATTTTTGCATTCTTACTAAAGCTAGTACTTTTCTGTCGCTTACAAGAGAAATGAACAAGGTGGTAAGTTTAATCATACTCATATATTTGATATTATATATTTTTATAATATAGCTAATTTCACATCCATTTTTCTAAAATTAAGTAGTTTATGTGTAGTTTATTGGCTAGCTACTACAAGGGTAGTAGACTATACAGGCCTTGCGCTATCCCGATGAAAATCTGTTGCAACTTTCTATTTATCTATGATGTGTTACCCGGATATTTATATACAAAATATCTAGTTCAAAAGACACTATTAACACAATTTTGGTAATTGTAGTCGAAGTATATATTTATCTTTCCGTATAAAAGAAACTATAAGATAAAGGTTCATTAGTAATATTATATATTTTATCTGGAATTTTGGCAAAATATATTCTTTTTAAATAATTTTGGTGTATTGCGAAATAAATAGGGTTTTGCAAAACTTTGCAATTAATACTATCAGAGATGTGACAATTCTGAGAATGTTTTCTGATTAATTTTAAATATTCCTTCTATTTAAAAGGAAGCTATTAAGGGTTAACGTGTATCAAATTCAAGATGACTTCACCTTCAGTTGTCTTTTCTATTAATAAATTTATCTTTAAAGAGCAACCAAAAATATATATTGTCAAAGTTAAATAGGGAAGAATCGAAAATACTATTTTAATCATCAGATACTACTTTGATAAACTCTTTGACTTCATCATCAGGTCTCACAACCATAGTTGTGCCTTTATAACATACTTATCATATTCAGTAATTGATGATAGTGGCTTTTACATTTGGCAGATCTTGTACTTATAGATTTGCTGTCGATGGTTTCTGGGGTATGTTAGCTTGCGTTACAAAAGCTGACGAAGAACCCGTAATCCCGTGGGGGGTATTAAAAGGTGTATATTTAAAAAAATTGCTTTGGTAGTCCAAGCAACAGGTCTCTTTGTTCAAAAATAACATTTTATCAGTTGGAATCAGTTATCCTAATAAATTTATGTGTGAAAGTTATACTTCACCACAATCTCCTTATTGGTCCCTTAGGGCATTTGTATCCTTACTTTTACCAGAATTTCATCCTTTCTGGAGCTCCAAGGAAGAGCCATTGATATTGGATAGGGCTTCTCTTGAAGTTTCGGGAATGTTAATTTCACATAACAAGAGTAATACTGTCGCGTTAGTCAGTGGGCCATATCTGACATTTTTAAGACATCATGCTGAAAAGTATAGTAAGTTCACTTACAGCTCACACTATGGATTCAATGGGGAAAATAATTTGAAAGAGTTTTCGAGTGCCTCACTTGATAATATGATAGGTCTTAGTTATACTGGAAGGGACTTCTATTTCAGACACTCAAGTAAATCTTGGATTTTTAAAGGTGACCTCTACTCTGAATGGTCACCCAATGGGGCCGATAAGATTGAAGTGAAACTTTGGATTATTCAAAAAGAGGATTATCATATAAGAATCCACCACGTATACCAATGGACGGAAAATATAAATCTCCCAAGTGAAGCCGATTTAGAGAGGTTGAAGTCAAATGCAGTGCGAGAAAAATGTAACGTTCCTTCTTAGAGCGACGAAATAATGAAACTGCAAATGTTAAAATTGATGTCAAAATTCCAAGATAATTAGGATAGATACTTAATTGTGAATAATAATATTTAGTATTATTTTACATATTTGAAATTCAATTCTTTCTGCAATTTTTGTAGATCGAAAAAGAACTCTTCACAATAATATATGTTATTTTATTATTTTTTTTACTATATTCTAAAATTTTACTGATAAGCATCGTGTCCTTCAAAGTATAAGTAATCGAGTATTAAATAAGAAGCAATTAAAATTGCTTTTAGTGATTAAAGTGAATTTGGTTTTTTTTACCCTCATTTGGTATTTTGAGAATATACTTGGGATTATTGGATATCTCTTACCTTACAAACAAGTCCAAGGTTCTATAAATATAGTATATATTTATCGAGGATAAATGGGTATAGTGTTCCTTTAGATATGGTTAATGTTATGATTATGATATTAAACTATTTATAAAGTCCAAGTTCTAATAACTTGTTTCCAATCATTAAGAAATAATAGTCAGCATAAACCAAACCATGATCAAATATTTTCCACTCTTCGACTACATCAGGATTATTAATAAATGTAGATTTGCCTAAAATTGTATCAGTTTGTCCAAGGTCTACAGTACCATCATTGTTCAAAGTAGCCTTTTTGTTATAAGCAAGTTTGATACAGTCATTCACAAGTTTTAAAGCATAGTTTAATATTTCTTCATCTTTAGTACATTCATAAATTTTGAGCATACCAAATGCTGCAGCCATACCAGACGAAACATCACGAATATGTTTGTCAGGTGCATCGAAATCCCATGGTGGAACACCATCTTCTGGCAACATTGACAAGTAGTATTTGGTAATATTCAATGCAGCATCTAAAAATTTTTTATCCTTTGTGTACATGTAGGTTTCTACGTAACCTAATATACCCCATGCCTGGCCCCTAGTCCAAGCCGATTCATCAGCGTAACCTTGGAACGTAAACTTATCCTTAGCTTTACCTGTTTCTCTATCGTACATCACAACATGATAAGATGACCAGTCATCTCTGAAGTGATTTTTCAAGGTGGTTTCAGCATGTGTAGTTGCAATATCTGCTAAACGGGAATCACCACTCAACTCCGCTCCCAAATACAAAAGATTTAAGTTGCACATATTGTCAATGATAACGACTAAATCTTTATCAAAATTTGATGTTCTACTGCCTTCTCCCTTGATTGGAAAGAGCTCATCCCAACTTCTAATACAACCAACCTTTTCATCGAATCTAGAAGCTAGAGAGTTTGCTCCCTTAATTAAAACTTCCTTGGATTTTTCACTTTCGCTACGCAAATATTCAGTTTCGAAAGAAGGAACAAGCATAAAACCCAAATCGTGGTTATCAGTTTTGTTTTTATGTTTGACCATACCTTCGGCCCACCATTTTGCTGCATATTCCAACTTAACTGGATTGATTTTCTGGCTTGGGAAATACTCTGGGTACTTTTCGTTTCTGGCTAATAAAGTGTAAAGAGAACCTGGAAAAAATCCCGAAGTCCAAAAATCGGAATCCCTACAAGTGTACCTGTTTCCTTTAGAATAATCTGGGAATTCAGATGGTGGTTGGGGTTCACTTAATGCAGGAGTTGCAACACCCCATATTTTTGCAACGGTAGCATCACCGTATAAATAATCTTTGATTTCTTCTAAGTAAGCGTCTCTAGTCATATTTTTTTTATCTGATTAATTGATAATTAGTATATTTAATTCCGTATGGAGAGGGTTTTGGTTCCTTATAAACCAATTAATCTATGGGGTAGGTGGGGGAGGGGGAGATATTTTATTTAATAAAGATAGTGGGGGAGTGGAGGGATTACTCGCTGCGCTTTTCGTGTTTGCAATATAAATGGTTTGCGGATTTTCGCTCTAATGAAAGAGGGTGAATTCGACTGAAATGAGTGCTTTTATTAGTAGACTTAGGGATAGTATGGTATAACAAGAGATTAATTTACTTACTCAATATTAAGAATATCTTATTTTAATTTCCAAATAGGCTATGACACTATAAGTACAAATAATGTAGCGGTTCATTTGTTTAGTACATGAAAGATAATTTTTCCTTTTTTTTTTGAGATTTGATTGATAGAGTATACATCATTTTAGAATCTTAAACATTAGAATTAACATCTAGTACGATATTTTTTTTTTATTTCTAGTGCAAATTTCATCTACTCCTTTTAGGAATCAAGATAAAACTATCTTAGTTAGAATGTTCTGTAACTTATTATAAAAAGCAAATTGATGAAATTTGAATTTGTAGGAAAAATGTTTGCAACAATTTCTAAATAGAGGATGGGGGTACACAAAAGAAAGATGACTTATTTTCACACTAAAAATTTCATTTATTGGGTTTTTAATAGAAGAACTGTTTGGCGGCTTTCCTTCGTTATTGATGTTAATTCTTCTAAATTTATTCCAAATATTTGAAAATTTTTCTTATTGCTTCTAAAGAACAATTTCTTTCCCGTTGGTGTGTAGTGGAATCTAATCCGTTCGAACATAATATACGTGGTTACTTCAAAATATTTGTAATAAAAGTGATTTTATATTATAATACACAGTCAATTTTCACATCTTATCTTGAGGGTAAGATACACCACCTTGTTTGGGCATATCATCCATAGTCTCCAAAACCAAAATTGATTCATCCCACAGAATTAATTCGTTTTGGATTTTACCCTTCTCAATATCAAGTGCAATAGCATCTGCCTCGTAATATAGACCCCATCCATGAAATCCCATTGCAGGAAATGCTTTTTGATAGACTTTTTCTCTTCATCTTTAAACTCAATCTTATAACTTGTAGGTATAGATCCACTGCCGCTGATAGTAAGACAACCAAATTCACATTATAATCTAAAAAAAGATTCTGCACTCTGATTATATAGTAACTAGTCGCTATGGAATGCCTTCCATTAGAATATTTGAAAATAGCACTGCTGATATAATCAATATCATTAAAAAACTGTCTGAAAGCATTTTACTTCAAATGGCGTATGATTATCACCTAAATAATTGTCCAAGAAGAATCTGGCACAAGTTATTGAGTAGATAACCCCACCTTAATGTAGGCATTGAAATTACCATTTTTCTAGACAACTCAGATATCTTCTTGTTTAATGCTATCTGAGAAAAAATAACTTCCATTAATAATCTAGCAGGATTGAGCTGTTTATATAGTCGTTTCGTAATATCTTATTTAAGAAACCGGGCGGAAAATTCATTTCCAATTTCAACTCTTTGTTTTATTCGTTTGTTGAGTGCGGTAAATACTTATCCACAATTTTTGCTCAGACAAAATTATCGCACGCTTGCATCATGTCATAAATTAGATAGTATTAAATTGGGTTGATCACGAAAATAACAACCATTACTTTGCATAGTGGAAATTGGAGAGAATTTTATTGCTAAAAGCAAATTAATCAGAAAAAAAGGAATGATAAACTACCTAAACCATTTTGATGCAATTATTATTATGTTGCAAGTTGCCAAACGCGGGAGCTCCCAAATCCTCAGATTTGTGTAAGATTCTCTATGTTGTTCCCCCTAAATTCGTCATTAGAACGAGTTTTCGCGGACAAGCTAAAAAGTACACAACTGAGTCCCAGTTAATTAATAAATAGACAACATTATGAATATAATTATTTTCTAATGAGAAAAAAGTAAGTAGGTGACATTATATTTTTGTGTTGAATAATATGTGTGGATCCATTTGGTAGCTATCCTCTAAATGTTTTCTCTGTAGGACACTCATTTAAGGCAAAAGGAAAATGCTTAACTTAGTTCAATGTTTAGATTATTTACATTCTCTATATAATGCATTATATTCAGATAATTAAATTCCTGAAATTCGTATTTTCATATTATAATGTTAATTGAATCTGTGCTACTCTATATAAAGTCCGCCATTAACGTGTAAGTGAACTCCATTTATCCAACAAGCTTTATCATCAGCAAGAGACGCAACAGCATAAGCTATTTCAGCAGGATTTCCCATTCTAGCAGCCACTGGTGTTTTATCGATAGTTGGCTGTAATACCATCATTGCTTCTTCTCCGGCTGCCTCAAAACCTTTAGTTTTCGTTGGTCCCGGCGAGACCGAATTTACAGTACAACCATACTCTTTGGGCAATTCTTTTGCCCAAACTTTGGTAAAAGAATCAACCATACCTTTAGTTCCTGCGTAAATGCTTTGCAAAGGAGGTGAACCCCTTGAAGAAGCTGAACAAATATTAACTATCCTTGAAGGGTTTGCTAAATGTGGCAAAGCATTTTGTGTGAGTAAGAATGTTCCTCTTCCATTTAGATTAACCAATATGTCCCAATCCTTCAAATTATGATCCCTGAGTGGTTTATTGATTGCTAACGCTGCATTGTTAACCAAGATATGAATTTTTCCAAATTTGGAGACTGTCTGTTCAATTAAGTTTTTAGGGCCATCAATAGTGCCAATATCTGCTTCTACGATTATCCCTTCAATTCCATTAGTTTCACGTAAGATACTAGTTAAAGTATTTTGGGCTTCTTCTTTGAATTGTGGATAGGGATAGTTAATAACTATATTAGCACCCCTGATTGCTAATTCCAAAGCAATTGCTGCTCCAATTCCACTAGAAGAGCCTGAGATAATTGCAGTTTTCCCCTTCAAAGGCTTAAAAATATCAATTGACTTCATTGAAATTACTTGATAATTTATGTACGCAATTTAGTGTTTATTTTTATAGCCGGATAATGCAAAATGTTTTCTCTCTACACTAAATCAAATTATATGATGACAATAGTTCTTTTATATTCATTCCCCACATTAAGATTCACTAGATACGACTTTCAAATTACCCCACCGGAAGACACTTGCAAATATTTGAAATAATTCTTAAACAATGTTCTATGAAATTTTCAGCTAGTGGGTATTTGAATTTAATTTACATAGGTTTTTGATTTGACCCAACATAACTTGTAATCTCACCTATAGTACTTTAAATACTCAAGCTAAAGGAGTTTACATATATAATACACCCTTAATTGTTTCGGCAAGCGTGTCCTTTCCAAAATTCGAAAATCTCCACAAACCCCACACCTCTCTTCCAAACTCTGACAAGTCATAACATTTGCTTAAGACCATATAAGTAATTATAAGGAAATAGAGCGGTTACATTGGATATGGCCATAAAGTCTAATAAAAGTTTTTACTGTTCTATATGCAAAGCAAACTTCACTAGAAAGGAACATTTGGATCGCCACCTTAGATCACATAATGATGAAAAGCCTTTTGTATGCTCCAACTGTGGCAAAGGTTTCGGACGGAAAGACTTACTAACAAGGCACAACAAATGTGGTTCTTGTCTGAAGAGTAGTCAGCAAATACCTTCATCTATTAAGAACGGATTACAAACACCGAAAAAAGTCCAGCGGTGCCAGTCGGCATGCCAAGCATGTATAAATTCGAAATGTAGGTGTGTTAAGTCAAATGATGATATCGACTCTTGTGATAGATGTACAAAGCGAAACATACTCTGTGTTTCAAGAAAAGTTAAGAAGTCAAATTCTCAAAATAAAACTGAAGTTCCACTCTCTGAAGCCGCCGATGAAGATAATCAGGACAAAGATTTTGAATACGTAGCAGGAGCCGAGACTCTATTAAAATTGTCAAACTCAAGAAGCATTCCAAATAAAGCACTGGTTATAAAGGATGCAAATTTCACACAAGCAACAAAAAGCATCAATTTAACATATCCATCTAACCCTGCGAACTCGATTATGGGTAACGGGTCAGGAAATATTAAGAAAATACTGGAAACTTCGCCACTATGTATTAACGCTATTCTTTCTCCTGCAGAAACTTTCTTTGAAAATAGCAATATTACTTCAGAACAACTGGAACGTCAAAATACATTCATGAACAACCCAACTTCTAGAATTACTAGCATATTTTCAATATCCCCGGGGGCTGACAAATCTTCTTTGGGATCGAGCATAAATCAAAATAAGCTGATGGAAAATTCTAATACTTCTAACAAGCAAGATGACGATCTATTTTCAGAAGAGACTACTATTACTAAAGATGCGATATTTCCAAACGGTTCCAATTTTCTCGAACATTCATATGATCAGACAGCGAATGCGAATTTGCCTGAATGTAATGAACAAGAGCATTCAAAAATACAAAAAGCACCAGCTGGTATTGATGAAGAAACTACTGCAAATGAAAAAAATAGTAATAAAGCGGATCAAAGCGAACAACAGGAAGATATTAATGCATCTAATATCACGCAAGCCTTTTCTTATTACGGGAATGAACAAACTGATCATGTATCAGATACTTCCCCTGGCTTAGATTTAATTAACAAATTTGATTTCAATGGTGTGCTGAATTCAATTCGAGACATATTGCAAGCAGTGGATGATAAAGGTGACTCTTTTTCAGATATTTTAGACAACTGGATTTATGAGCAAAAAGTGAATAACGGTGATGATACTAATTTAGAGATGTTTTTTAATTATGATGACCTTGAATTTAGTATTCCAGATAACATTTTTCTTTCCAATGGGAATGATAAAAACGATTATATTGATAATAATGGCGGGTCTTCTAAGAGTCCTTATAACTTAGGTGATAACGAAAGGAGAGAGGCAAGGGGCTCAGTGTTTTCTGATTCATCAATAATTTGGAAATCTCCGCGACATGATAGCTCTTCGAAAGATGTAAGGCCATTTACAGATAGGAGAGATAAGATTCTCGATTATTCCAGTGTTACGATAGATCAAAGCTCAGATTTATTCAAAAGATTTGAAATCCTTCCCGAAACAAGAGATGCCATATTAATTATGTTAAGTGAAACTCATCAGATGCAATTTTGGAGGGATGGTGCCATTGTACATCTTCCTTCGGTTGATAAGTTAACGGTACTCATAATTAATTATTTTCAATATTTTCAGACCCGCTACCAGATTATACACATGCCAAGTTTCAATCCCAATTCAATCCCAATAGTTTTGTTGATAACAATCTTAGGCACTGGATCTTTTTTTTGTGGAATAGAAAATGAAACTATGAAAAAAACAGGGAGATATTTACTAGAGATATCCCGAAGAAGACTCATACTTGAATTTGAAGAGAATAATTCCAAAATTCGCCACATTGAGCTTCATCAAGCTAGCTTGATAAATTACATTTGTGGATCTTGGTCGGGAATTGATAGAAATGTAGAAATTGCTGCGAGTTTTACATCAACAATTGTAACAATGATCAGGAGAGGTGAATTATTCAAAAGATATACATACAAGACTCTTCAATCTATTGTAGAGGATCCAAAACATTCCACTGTTGAAACAAAATGGCAGGCTTGGATTGAAATGGAATCTAAAAAGATGTTAGTCTTTGTAATGTTTTTTTGGAGTGCTCAGTTTTCGTTATTAAGTAATAATCCATACTATATTACATATGCTGAGTTAGAACTCCCATTGCCTCATTTAGAATCGTTGTGGAAGGCTTCAACTGCAGATGAGTGGTTCAAGGTAGTGAAGATCATAAAGAATAAGAATTCGCAACATTATTCTCAAAATATGTCATTCCAACTGTTAATCGGCTCTGTTTTGTCCTCTATTTACTCTCCTGCTAAGAGTGTTTCACCAAAGTACATTCCTGATATTATTATTGGAAGTTTAATTTCAACAGTGAAACATTTCATTTCAGAAATTAATGACAGACTGAGTTTCACGAATTGCATTCCAGGAATGACTGATAACAAGAAGAGGAAAAGGCACCTGTTATCACTAGATGCCACATTTCATCTTTCCTATTTAACAAATAGAAAAGCCGAGATTGAAACCATGTTAGAAAGTTTAGAAAGTTTTATCTCAAATAATTCTTATAATGACAAGGTTGTATTTAAACTTGAGATTGAATATTCTTTTATTTGCCTTCATTCTTGCGTTAAAGATTGCATGAAATTTGCCGGCGTTGATGGTGAATACGAATCAAGACAAACTCTACCTCGGTTAATTCAATGGTTTAAACGGGATTCTGCAAGAATTACAAGTTGGCACTGTGCCCAGATTTTGAGACTTGCTAATTCTGCTATAACTAAAAAGATTTGTAAGTAATTTAATAACTAACTACAAGAACTTCACTAACATTTATTATAGTTATTCCATATCTTCCTCTTTTGATTTTTCACTCAACTTTAATTCTTTGGACTTATAGTCTATTACTTAATATTACTAGCAAGTTTGATCAGAAAAGAATTATTACTCCTTCGGAAATTAACCTTGATACCCCAATTGTTCTATTAAACGAAGATTGGTCTTCTGCAACCGATAGATTTGTTGAGGCAAACGATATTATTCCATGTTTAAGAGCAAAGAACCCTAATGAAAGTATTTTGGCCAACGAAATCAGTAGAGAACTTATACTCTTGAGTATACCTGAAGATATAATTGATTTCTCTATTAAAATTAATAATAGGGCATCATGCTGTGGTTTATTATCTAGTGATATAAGTAAAGTTCTCAAGAGCCTCAGAGATTGTTCTAAGGAGATAATATCCATTTAATACTACTATACTTAATAGTATATATAATTCTTACAAATTTCTAAGATTTATCAGTATAATATATTGCATTTATAATAAAACTAGCTATTCATTTCTTGGAACCCCATTTACACCACCAAGGTCTTCTCTTAATGCCTTTCCATCTACTTCAAGCGGCTTAGACGATATCAAGATATAAATCATTCTCGCATAATCTGTTGCACTAGTATTTCTCCAAGCATGCATAGTACCTCGTTGAACAAAAATATCATCTTTATTCAATAATACGGAATCTCCTGAGTCCATTATTGCTTCAACTTGACCTTGCAAAACGATTCCATAATCAATCGAAGTAGTGCGATGCATTGGGGAAGTAGAGCCTGGGGCCATATCCACCACCCTCATAACAGACCCGCCAGGAATAGTAATTGAAACGCCATTTTGCAAGCTTTTCTTATAGAAATTGATATCATTACTTTCACTAATGTCGATAGGAAATCCCTTTGTTGCATACACTAAACTAAATTGGCCAGAGTGCTCATTAGAATCATTGCTGACATCAGTCCATTTAATATCGGGATCAATTAACTCATTGATAATTGAACGACCTTGATTATCAAAACCAGAGATATATCTTTTAGGAGGAGCAAGATTATGAGATTTATGTTCGACAAATTTCATCATTTTAATCTGTATACATCTACTTTTTAATCGAATATGTAATCTGGGTTATTTATATAAATATATTAATATAGCAGCCGACTAGGTCTATTGTGTATAGTGGTTTCACCCGATGTGGGGAGTATGTGGCGAATCAGTCTTGCAAATTTCTTAAGGAAAATAGAACTATATAATAATCTCTAGTGCTTTTGTTTCACTCAATTTACTCTTAAATTTCTCGAAAGGAACAAAAAAAAAAACTTAATCATTAGCAAAATGATATCTCAAAACAAGTCGGAAACTATGAAAGCTGTCGTATTCTTTGGTGCCCATGATATTAGAGTCATTGAAAAACCTCTCCCAACAATAGAAAAGAGCACAGATGCTGTCATAAAAATCCAATCAGCTGCCCTATGTGGATCAGAGCTTCATACCTACCGTGGTGCAATTGTTCCCCCATCAACTGGACATATTATGGGTCACGAGTTTACAGGCGTTGTCGCAGAAGTGGGAGCAGATATCAAAGGGTTTAAGGTAGGTGACGAGGTGGTCTCGATTTTTACAACTCAATGTGGCGAATGCTGGTATTGCACCCATGGCTGCTCGAGTAAATGCTCGCAAGCCTTTGTCTTTGGAACCCCAGGTCACGACGGTGGACAAGCTGAGTATTGCAGAATTCCCCTAGCAGATACAACTTTAAAACACAAGCCTACCGGTATTGACGATTCTATCCTTGTATTATTGGCAGACATATTTCCAACAGGATACTTTGGTGTTAAAAATCTATTGGAAAAGATTCCAACAGAGTATATACCCGAGTCGGTAATATTGCAGTTAGGTTGTGGACCAGTAGGACTTTGCGCTATTGCTTCAGCAAAAGCGAAGGGTATAAAATATTTATATGCTGTCGATACGGTTCCTGAACGCCTTAAGTTAGCTGAAAAGTTCGGAGCTATTCCTTTAAATTTGAAAACAGATGATATCGAAGGAATTATCAAGAAGGCCACTAATGGCAGGGGAGCAGACGGAATTTTGGAAGTAGTTGGAAGTGTTGATGCACTTAAATTAGGCTTCAAAATTGTTAGATCTGGAGGTATTATTAGTTCAATTGGCTATCAACATGGGGAAATGCCTTTTTCAGGTCTTGATTGTTATCTCAAAAATGTCACTCTTCAGTTTGGCAGATGCCCATGTTATTCTTTGTATGATGAAGCAGTTGAAACTTTGAAGAAAGTTTCCCATTTATTTAAAGACTTTGTAGATTTGGAGTTGCCACTTGAAAATGCTCCTAGAGGTTATGAATTATTTGAAAAACATGGTGCTAGGAAGATTATCTTCAAGCCATGAGTCTCAGATAGCTAAATATAATACAAGAATAAACTTATAGTCAAATATAAACTCCAATTGTAATATTTTTATCTGTAGAAGATTAGTCTATTTCATTTCCTACCCATTCTAATTAGACCTACCTACCAGTATTAACTACTAAGATTGAACACTAGCATAACCTACTCGTTATCACGTGACCATATATAGTTACCCCAGATAGTCATTTCTGTCAGGATATTACTTTGAGAAGATTAAAATGTGGTGGTGGGGTCTAGGGATTATATCTCTATCCGAGTGGGGAAATATATTCTTTACATTTGGCATATAAGATCTAAAGCATTCCTATGTATATTTGCTATAAGGTTAAATTATAATTCCTTACTGAGTTTTTTAGAAGTTAATAACGATTAAAGATGGCAATAGAAAGGAAACCATTGAAAGTTTTAATATGTGGAGCTGGAATAGGTGGATTAGCTGCCGCTATTTCCTTCCGCCGACAAGGACATGAAGTTGAATTGTTTGAACAATCGAGGTTTGCTAATGAAATTGGAGCAGCAATTCATTTACCTCCCAATGCTTATGGAATGTTGCAACACATCGCTGTACCAACAGATAACTTGGGAGGGAATTCAGCCAATTATATTACAGAGCTTGATAAAAATGGGAATATTCAAATGCATGTACCCACTGAAGAATCATTGCGTGAATATATATATCCCTGGAAATTAGTACATCGTGCTGATCTTCATACAGCATTAAAGTTAAAGTCTCTTTCGGAATCTGATAAAGGCAAACCTGTCAATATTCATCTATCAAGTAAAGTTATCAAGATAGATCAAGAGAAGGGCGAAGTTGTTCTTAAATCAGGGGAAATTTTTAAAGGAGATATTGTTGTTGGTGCCGATGGTATTCATTCCGAAGTCCGCTCAATTGTCACAGGTACAAATATTCCTGCTACGCCTTCTGGATATTGCGCATTTAGATTTTTGATTCCAAGAAGTACTGTTTTAGAAGTCCCTGAATTCAAAAAGTATGCTGAAAAAAATGGGGAAATACAAATTTGGTTGGGAGAAGATAGAAGGATTGTTATATATCCATGCCGTGACAACACTCTTCTTAATTTTGTTTGTATTCATCCTGATTCAGAAACGTCTGGCTCCTCAGATAGTTGGAATGACGGTGGTTCAAAAGAAGATTTGATTTCTTGCTATAAAGATTTCTACCCCCCACTTATTGATGTCTTGAAGAAGGCCACAGATATAAAACTTTGGAAGTTACTAGACAGACAGACTTTAAAAAAGTGGACAAATGGTAGGGCGGCGTTACTTGGTGATGCTGCACATTCATTTCTTCCTCACCTAGGCCAAGGTGGTGCTCAAGCTATTGAAGATGGCGTAGCTCTAGGAACTATGTTTCCGTTGGGAATAACTAGAGACGAAGTTCCAGAACATTTAGAAATATATGAAAAAGCAAGATATGAAAGGGCAACAACAATTCAGCAACTTACTAGGGACCAAGCACTTGGACCTAAAGAAGGTAAACTATTGAATCCAACACAATTTTCACACTATAATTGGAGTCATGATGCTTACTTCCATGCATCAAAACTACTTTCAAGGCATCTTGAAAGTAAGATATACAAGAGAATGCCGATAGGTTGGGGCCCTTTACAAGGACCAAGGCAAGATCATCTCGGGAAACCAATTGATGGCAGTGGGTCATTCTTGAGAACGGGTGCAATCCGAATTAAGACTTCGAAATCTTACTTAGAGCATTTACTTCCTAATGAAAAATTTCATATTGATGTCCCTGGTGAAGTTGGTTATATAACTTTCAGCAATACCTGGATTGACAATATTGAGTGGCTAGGAGGCCATGACTATTCTCATTTTGATTTCTATATAGAAGATGTAGTTTACACAAGCAATAAGGGAAATAAAACCAAAGGTAGATTTTTACCATTATTGTTAGAAGGAAGAACTGAACCAACACTTAGTGGAAGAGAAGAGCTTGGGTTCTCTAAGATTTTCACTACTCTTACAGAAAGCTTTGATGATATAAATGGGTATAAGCTTCGGGCGTCCTGGGAGGGGTCTACTTTCTTAGAAATGAATATTAAAAAGCCAGCAAGAGTTAAAGCTTCGTCTAAAATAACAGAAAAGGCAGAAGCAACTATGGAGTGGAGATGTTTCCCTAGGCCAGGAGGGAAGGGAACGACTGATATTGAATATGCCACATATACACCTGAACCTGTAGGTGGGGCTCAATTCGTATTGGAAGAGATGCTTGAGGGAACCCCAGAAATTATCTTCCATATGGAGAATATCACCCCTGAAAAACTACCTTGTCACTATAATGTGGCAAGGAAGTTGAGCGATATTCCGATAGTCGAGCTACAAACTGGAAAGGTAATCATTGGATCAGGTCTTTCAGATGTTTCAAATCAAACTGTATTAGAAATATAATGTCAGTTTTCCACTCAATTCATTAGAATATAATATGAATTTCGAGTTCTTACTTACGAAATTTTTCAAGCTGAAATAAATCACATATTTTAACGTGATAACTACAAGTATTTGTATTGTTTTTAGCGATGAGGTACTATTTCTTTACTATGATTAAAAGTCTTTTTATTTTCACGTTTGTTATCATCTCATTATAATAGAAAAAGTAGCTCATGTAGATAAATTCATAAGTAAATATAGTCTTATCAAATAAGAATTTTTTGCTAGTGGTAGTAACTGATATTGGTTTGGAATTTCAATAATTCCATATATCAAGGGAAGATACTACCTCCCGTGTATCTTAATTAAGTAGTATCAATTCATAATATACATGTATCTTAATTCGAATATATTGCGTGACTTATGAACTGCTGAGAGACAGTATTTGAATCACACTCCGCATTCAAATATATGATATCGATAGGGAATTTTCGGAATGTGGGGCATGGTTATTTTGGAGAAAATTTTATCTCAGTAGATCTCAGGAGCCAACCCCTCATTTTCAACAAAATTACTGGAAATATGGGGAACCATATTTGACAACTTAAATGCTATATCAGAGTAGCAGATTTCTGAGAATAATGATATTAGATTATTATACTTAACATTTCTAACATGTCTGTTTCATCACTAAATATTGCCAGCTTTGAACAACCCGAGGCCTTGGAATCTAGAATTTCCAATATACCTAGAACCAGAAAAGAATCATTAGGAAGTATTCAACTTTATCACCCAGAAACCAAAAAGCGTATCTTTATTCCAGAGCCAAGTGTACATCCAGACGACCCGCTCACCTGGACTCAACTACATAAATTTTATATTACTTTATTGGTCTCATATGCCATAATGCTTTCCAATTTCCTTGCAGGTGGGCCTTCAATTGGAATTGTGCAAATGGCCATGGATTTTGGGGAAAATGCAGAAGGTCCTGATTATGATTTAACTCATTGGGTTTCCAAGGTTGCTTATTGTTTTACAGCTACTGCGCTTCTTCAAGGGACTTCGAATTTTTTTTGGGTTCCATTAATGACAAAGTATGGAAAACGTCCTGTGTATTTAGCTACTGCATTGGGATATTTTGTTTTCGCTCTTGCTTGTGGTTTCGCTTCTAATTGGGAATCATATTTAGCTTTTAGAACTCTTCTTGGTTTTTTTTCGGGAGGCAATGAAGTTTTGGGACCATTAACTATATCTGATGTCTTTTATACACATCAAAGAGGTACACAAATGGCAATTTATACCTGTGCATTATCATTGGGTATTGCTTTAGGAATGATCGTTTCTGGATTGATTCTTATTAACTACGACTGGAGATATATATACTATATTGGATCTGCTTTAATTGGTTCATGCGCTGTGTTAATATTCTTTACATTGCCAGAGACCTCCTTTGAAAGAGACCCTAAACTTTTAGTTTCTTTTATCGAGGCTAAAAAGGCGACTGAAAAACACATAGATGAAAAGACATCAGTAGCGATGGTGGAAGAAAATTCTAGCTTTGAATCAAGTATTGATCTTGATGTTCCACAAAAAACTTCATACTTGTCCTCTCTTAAAATATTTAAAAAAAGAACCTACACTGAAGAGTCTTTATGGCAAATTTTCATTCGTCCTATTGGATTAATAATATTACCTGGAGTTCTTTGGGCCTCCTTGATCATGTCGGCAACGATTGGTTTCCTTGTAGCGGTCAGTACAAATGTCGCAAATGCTTTTCAGCAGACTTATAATTTTGAACCTTGGGAATGTGGATTATGTTTTATTGGTGCATTTATTGGGTCTCTTCTTGGTATATTTGCTGGCGGAACCATTGTTGATTGGTGGGTTGATTTTATGGCAAAACGTAATAATGGTATCAAGGAGCCTGAAATGAGGTTACCTCCAATTATTTTGGGTGGAATCTTGACCCCGGTTGCTTTAGTACTATATGGAGTAGGTATTGAAAAATCACTTCATTGGATAGTCCCTACATTGGGACTCAGTCTTCTTAATTTTTCTTTAACCCAAGCAACTAATATATCTTTAGTTTATACAATTGATTGTTACAGACCCATTGTGGGAGAAATTACTGTTACGCAATTGGCATTCAAGTCTTTATTTGGTTTTATGCTCAGCTTCTACACTAATCCGTGGGTCGATAATTTTGGCTATGCAAAAGCGTACGGTGAGATGGCAGCGATTGCTGGTATATTATTTGTGCTAAGCATCCCTATATATATATGGGGTAAAAAGATGAGAGAGACCACACATAATTGGAGAATCCTTAAATTTATTAAGTGGAAAGATGATCGTGAAGTTGGAGAATAATATAAAGCACTGTATTTTTTATTTTCCTTGATTTTTAGTTTATTTCTTGATCAGACTTGTATTAGTAGTTAAGAAATTTTAATTGTGATCGATAAAGCGACCCAATAAAATATTACATTATTATAATTCTCGAAACCAATGAACCTGTAGCGTTATTCCTCTATTACAAGATATTTAGCATTATTATACGATATGTAAATTAACTATAATTATTACAAAGACTGTATCAAATTCATCCAATTCTTCAATTATTACACTGCTGTCACAGTTGATGAAAGGAAATCTTGCAAGGTTTATTAATTATATAGGTCATATTTATAGCTTTATTTGATTAAGAGTAACAAGAATAGAAAGTGATTTATTTCTCTGGGATTATAGGAAGTATTACGTAGTTTTCGTAGGTAGAATCAAAATGGATTCTATTGGTTCTACCTAATTTCTTTTCATTTCTATCTTGGGGATGATTGTGTTGAAAACGATCACAACCCTGGGTATCCCCACCAGAAACTTCGAAAACGAGTTTATCACCTACTTCGAGAACAACATTGGTCGGCCAAATTTCGACAATAACAGTATAGACGTTTTCTGGTTTAACCTCAAGCGAATCTGCACTTGCATATGTCCTGTATGGAAGATATGGTCTATTCCAGGGGTGACTTTCTTGGATTTTTCTATGAGAAACTCGTAAATAACCTTTACAAAGAGGAACAGGATCCCCTGCAGTTCCTGTGTATAAAATCTCTTTACTGTCCTTATCAAGATGACGCAATGTGACAAATATGTCGATATCCGATGGGGACACATCTTCGTCATCAACAGAAATATTTAGTTGAGAAGTAATGTGCCCAGTAATCTCTACTTCTTTTTCAAATGGTTGAGTAATAAATTGAATAGCATCCGGACTCTCAAGAGTACTCAATGTTTTGTAACTCATGGAAGTTGTTTCTACCTTACCACTTTGGTTTGGGCTAAGAGACCTATCGGAAGCCAAGTAATATTTAGTATATTGAGTTCTAGATATCGGCCATTCATTTTCAATTCTAGTAGAAAACTTTTTTTCTCCAGTTGGGTTATTATATCCTACATTACCTTTTCTCAAAAGAATTTCGACTTTGGGCATTTTTCCGGTTGACCAGCCATCTCTGTCTTCTCCTTTTAGAAAAGCATCGAGAAAAGATTTCTGCATTGCAACATTCTCTTTGTAATAAAATGGCAAATCATGTCTTCCAACAATAGTCCTGAGGTATTTATTTCGGGAGCCAGCATGATTGTAACCTTCAATATTTCCTCTGAGATGAAGCATAATACCTCCCCAGTTAGCCACGCTAAGAAGAGGGACTTCTATATCTTCAAGATTAAATTCTTTCAGCTTATAATAATCATCATCCAGATATATGTGATTCGCTGTATCAATCGTCTGATCCCGACGATTAGCAATTAATTCTTCTTCGTCGAGATCACCTTCAATCGTGTCTTCACCCCAATCTCTCGCATTCCTTCCTGGTAAGCCGTATTGATTGCTGAGAACCTGCCTGTTCCACCAAAATGAAATAAATCCATTAGAAAGGATACCACCATGTCTAACTCGATCCCTATAGTAGTCTGACATACCTTCCCAAGGAATTATCGCTTTTAGTCCTTTCGGGCGTCTGGCTGCTACCCGCCATTGACTTCCACCAAAGTAACTGATACCCAAAAGTCCTACGTTACCTGAACTCCATGATTGTTCTGCAGCCCATTCAATTACATCATAAAAAGCTTCACTCGTACCTCGGGACATTGTATCTAATATCCCAGGGGATTGTCCACTTCCCCTTTCGTCCACTCTAATGATTACATATCCCTGTTTTGTCCAATAAGTGGGAGAAGGAACTTCCCAAGCCGCATGGTCCGAATATTGTTCATTATCTACTTCTTTGTAAGAGTTTGGATGAAAATCTTTATAATGGATATCTTTCCCATATGGACCATAAGTAATCAAGACAGGAAATCTCTCTGAGCTCTTTGGCCTATATACGTTAGCCCTAACAATATTACCACCCGTTATATCAGTCTTCAATGGAATATCTATATTCTTTTGAAAGATATATGGGAATGATTCGAAGTCATTAGTTTGAATTTTTTTAATAATATTGGGCATGTTAGTTTTCTTATTGAAGTATTATAATTTCATTAAAGAATAAATAGGATCTATTTATACAATACATTTTGAATAATAAGAGCGGTAATCAATCCGATGTGGCGAAATGGATCACAATTATTATTATTAAGTAGGATTAAAACACGATAATACATCCTAGCAGAATGCTAAGACTACATATACATATATTTAATAATTAAGCTACTCGAAATCTAAATTTATAGTGTAGGTTTATTTGATAAATTGATATCCATATATATATATTCCATATATAAAGTGAATAACTTAATTAAATTGGATCCTCAACGCTTACTTGGTATCTAAACCAATTTTCGTTTATTTTTCCGCCTGTAATTCTCCATATCCTATTAGCTGACTAGTTTAGGTTAATATATCAATTAAAATTAATGAAAGGTTATCAAAATTACTCACATACATACATAAGGGAGACGCCCTTAAACATAACATAAATAAATGTGTTGAAAACAAAACCAGTTGCATTATTTGGCCTCAGACTTATATCAACAACGCCAGATATTGGATTCGGTGGATTACCTCTCCCATAGTTCCAATCTTCAACATTGGCTGCCTCCATTCTATTTGGATCATGGGGTAGTCCATAATCTTGTGCAAACACGAACATTTCCGAGTCCTTATGAGGTTTGTTCTTTACCTGCGACATATTTGTAGTTTAAAATGATTGTAAAACTCGTGTAATTGCTTAATACTTAGTTATCAATTAGTAAATTGAAGAATTATGTGGCCTTTTATTCTCATTGCGTACCGGAACATGTGGGGAAAGTTTATTCTAAATTGTCAGCTCCATTTTTTTCATCAATCATACTCACTTTAGAAATGAACTAAACCAATATGATTTCATATGTAATGCAATTTATTTTTGCCAATATTAAAGACATTTATTACTCAATACTATAAAGTGAATATATATATCAGTTACTATTTGCATCATAACGATGTTGCATTATAACGATGCCTTGCTGTGCAATACCTCATGTAAAGATAATTCATTATTTTTTTTCTCATTTATTGGATCCTTCAAATACCCACAAAACCGTTTTTTTGGGTCAAAAAAATCTCTTAATTTGTTAAGCTTGAGGTGTTGTTCTGCTCCCCAGAAAGGTGTCTTCCTAATTTGAAAATCTGAATCACCGAGATAAGCACCAGCACTATATTTTTCTAATGATTGAAAACTTCTAGACATCCAATTGGCCACTTGATCATCTTCTTCTTTATTGTCAGATACAGCATATATTGCAACATAATGTTCGGTCTGCATAGAAAGTGCCATATCCTTTAATTTAGTCAAAGGGTCCATTGATAAATAGAGACAAAATGTTTTTTGGTTAGGAATTGTTGTAAATGACTGTTCGAGAACATCAGCAACATTTACATCCGATCTGAGATAAACATTATCTGTCCTATACCTGTGGCGTTTTGGATTTGCATTTGCTTGGGCTTCGTATTCAGCTTCTAAAGAAGTTTTTTTACCAAAAATTTCACTCAATGCACCAGGAGGTTTAGAGTTTTCATACTTACGTAATTCTGTAATGCAGTCATTGTCTAAATCCTTAAAAGAAACAATATGAGCAGTTACTACTGGTTTCTTTTGAAATTCTGGTACTGAAGTTACAACTACCGTTTCAACATCCTGATCAGTGGTAGGCGATACTTTGACGATCCAGTTCATAACCTCTTTAAATTTAGAAATATCATATATATATGTTGCTGAATACAAAACTTTTTCAGGAATTGTTTCAAGTTCAAAAGTAGAGACAATACCCGGGAACCCAGGGCCACATCCTCTTGCAACCCAGAATAAGTCAGAATTTTCTGTTTCACTGCAAGTAAGTAATTTACCATCGGCTGTTACAGCCCTCAATGATTTAATCCTTTCACATGCCCATCCCCAACCTCTACAACACCATCCCATTCCCCCTTGGAGCAAAAATCCACCTATTCCAACGTCCGGACAATGACCTCCCGGAAAAAAACGATGCTTATTTTTCAACAAGTAAGAATTTAATGTTCTTCCATCAATAGAGGTGGAAGCTGTCACTGTTCTGGTTTCGTCATTGAAACGAATCTCTTTGTAGTTTCCTAAATCAAGCATTAATGCATCTTCTCTTACACCCCAAACGGCCCAACTATGTCCGCCTGAAATCACAGAAACCTTCAAATTTAAAATGTTTGCAAGCTTAACTCCATTGATAATGTCATTCTCTTCTTTTACTTGAATAATTGCTATCGGAAGTCTTGTTGGTACTCTCAGGTTAAAGACTCTCGAATATACGAGATTTTCAAAACCGTCCGAATTTTTCCAAGTTATTGGAAGCAATCGTGCAAGCTCTTGTGCATTCGGGTTAAGCAAAAATTGTTCAAAATTCTCCATTCTAATTGCTTTATTAATTTTAAGAAAAATGGTATATTTCACGTTAATGAATCTCACTTTTATAGTTGAATACAGAAGTATCGTACTCCGATATTTATGTGGGGCATGGAAAATTTGTGGGGAATTTTCGCATCATTTTCAATTCCATCTTACGCTTATGATTACAAAAATAAGTTTAATACGAAAAATCACTTAGTATTTCTAATATACTATAAAGAAGTGGAGTTAATTTATTATGGAGATGTCATCCTTAAATTTAAATTCCAACTGTTACACTTTTTATGGTTAAATAATCGTCAATACCATACTTGGAACCTTCTCTTCCAAAACCACTTGCTTTTATTCCACCAAATGGAAAAGCACAATCGGAAATGGCCCCGACATTTACACCAACCATTCCTGTTTCTAAAGACTCGGCTACTCTGTAGGCACAGCTGAGATCTTTTGTATAAAAATAACTAGCAAGACCCACGTTGCACTCATTAGCCATACGGATAACTTCACCTTCAGTTTTAAATTGAATTAATGATGCTACCGGACCAAATGTCTCTTCCATTGAACAAAGCATTTCAATTGTGACTCCTCCCAAGACTGTTGGTGCGTAATAATTGTTTCCCAACTTTTCAAGAATTTTACCGCCTAGTAATAACTGAGCACCCTTTGACACAGCATCACGAACATGGCTCTGAACTTTGTTTAAAGCATTTTGGTGTATAAGTGGTCCAATTGTTACACCCTCTTCTAAACTATATCCAATTTTGAACTTCTTAACTTCTTCAATTAATCTGGTCGAAAATACCTCATAAATTGATTCGTGGACAAAAATCCTGTTAGCACATACACATGTCTGACCGGCTCCCCTATATTTACAAACTAATATTCCCTCAATAGCGGAATCAATATCTGCGTCGGGGAAAACAATAAATGGGGCATTACCACCTAATTCCAAAGATAACTTTTTTAATGATCCAGAGCATTGTTCCATCAATAGTTTGCCTGTTTCTGTTGATCCTGTAAAGGAAAGTTTACGTATCAATTTATTTTGACAAAGTTCTTTTCCAACACTTTTTGTGTTAACATTTGAAGTCACAATATTTATTACTCCCTTGGGAAAACCAACTATTTCGGATAGGTATGCTATTGCTAATGCTGACAACGGTGTTTCTCCTGCTGGTTTAATAACGACAGTACATCCTGCGGCTATCGCAGCTCCAACCTTCCTTGCAATCATTGCCAAAGGGAAATTCCAAGGTGTGATAAAACCACAAACTCCAATAGGTTCCTTTATAGTATATGTTCTATTGTTAGCATTTTGGGTAGATAAGGTATCACCATATATACGGGGTGCTTCTTCAGCATACCACTCTAAATATGAGGCAGCATATTTAACTTCACCTAAAGCTTCGCTATAAGTTTTTCCATTTTCCAAACAAACTAACTTTGCTAAGTCATCTGAATTCTCAATCATCAAATTGGTCCATTTTCTTAATAGCTCCGCTCTCTTTCTTGGGGTATTCTTTTTGAAAATATTCAACGCTTTAGTTGCGGCCAATGCAGCTTTCTTGACTTCTGCAACCCCCAACTCTGATACATGAGCAATTATATCTCCATTTCCAGGATCAATCACGTCGAATTTGGCTGAATTTGAAGCATCCACCCATTCTCCATCAATATAACCCATGGTTTTGAATAACTTGTTATCTGAAAGGTGCTTCTGCATTTTTGTAATTAGTAGAAATGTATATTTAAAAATTTTATTTACTTTCTTAATAGATAAATTTAAATCTATTCTTTGCTTCATAGTGAAGGTATATATAGTACAAAACTTCTGAGGAATCAATCTGGTTGCAACGTTTCGGAATCCCCACATACAAAGCAAATGACTGAGCCAAATAAAAAAATTCCGAAACCTCGAATACTTTCTTAAACCTATAAAAGCATAAGCTTTTGGTATTCCTTGAATTCATTCTTCTAATCCATTTTTGAGAAATTACCTAGAAAATGAAGAAAAGAACAATTACGCCTTTGCTAATCGATGGGATTGAAGAAACTAATTCACAAAAACTTATTTATGATGTTGAAAACCCGTTTAATAGTAGCAGTATTTTGTACAAAGCTCAAGGTGCATCTGTTGAAGATATTAAGAAAGCAACGAAGAGTTCATTTAAAGCTTTTCAAATTTGGAAAAATCTTCATATGAAGAGAGGAGAAAAGTCCTCAAAAATGTTGCTGCCATATTGGAAAGCAGAAGAGATTATTTTGTCGAGATACTCGAAGAAATGGGATTATCAACCTGGTTTGCAAATTTCAACGTAGATACTAGTCTTGGAATTATTCAAGAATGTGCTGCTAATGTTTCGGTTCCATTGGGATCAATTCCTCAAACTTTAAACGGGCAACCTTATGCCATGGTATTGAATGAACCACTTGGACCTATCTTAAGTATAGCACCTTGGAATGCACCTGTAATATTGTGCATTCGTGCTATTGCTGGGCCTGTAGCTGCTGGCTGTAGTGTTGTTTTAAAGACATCAGAACAGTCACCACTCATACATTTTGAGTTGGCTAAACTTTTCAGTGACGCTGGTGTACCTGCAGGCTTAGTTAATTCAATCAACCACAGTTCGGAAACTGCTGCCAAAATTACGGAAACTCTTGTTAGCTCGACTTACATCAAAAAAATAACTTTTACTGGATCTTCACAAGTTGGAAAAATTATAGCTTCAATGGCAGCAAAGAGTTTAAAGCCCATTCTATTAGAGCTAGGTGGAAAGTCTGCTGCAATTGTGACTGAATCAGCCAATATAGACGAAGCAGCCGAGAAAATATTAAACAGTGCGTTTGCTCATAATGGACAAATTTGTATGAGCACGGAAAGGGTATACGTAGTCAATGAGATATATGATAAGTTTATGGAAGCAATTTCAAATTCTTTCATTAAGTTTACTTCTACAAAAATTTCTTTGCCCCAAAGATCTACAAAACAGGCTGCTAAAATTGAATCTTTGTTAAGCAATGCTTTAGAGGGTCATGAAGAAGCCTTTTGTGGTAAAATTTTAAGAAATGATGCTTACATAGAACCATTAATCTTGAGAGATGTTTCTGAAGGTAAGGAAATTTACGACACTGAAACTTTTGGACCTGTATTTTACATCAACAAAGTGTCTAATATTAATGAAGCAATTCAAAAAGTCAATAAAAGTAGATATGGACTTTCAACTGCCATTTGGTGTAGCGATATTCTTACGGCTTTAGAAATTTCCAGGAATATTGATTCAGGAGCAATCCACATAAATGGTAATACTGTTCATGATGAGCCTACTCTTCCTCACGGAGGGGTAAAGGAAAGCGGATATGGAAGATTCAATAGTTTATGGGGATTAAGGGAATTTCAATATACTAAAACAATTACTATGTCTAAATGAAGTCAGACGCCGGATATATTTTCAATCTAATAATATTTTTTTATTGTTCTACTGTAACATTTTTCTTAAAGCCAATTCCGTAAATTACATATTGTAGCCGTCTTGAGAGAGTTCGGTGTTATTTTCGCCACTTTCCGTTGATTTTGGTCCAAATAAAAAGGTTTTGGATTAGAAATTTCATACTTTAGGAGACATGACCCTTAAATAGCTAGTTAGAATGCCTTAGTACCGGGTGCTGGTATTGGGGTAGCCGTGTAAGGCAATTAGCCGCAGAAAATATTAATCTGGTAATCAATTATATAAACAAAGCCGCTTTGATAAATCTTTCTTGTAAAACCTCACGGTTAAAGATTCTTATTCATGCTGTTTGTCTTGGTCTTTTGTTGACTGGTTGGGATGCAAATATCTCTGCAGGAAAACTAGAGGAAACAAAAAATCTATCACTACTAAAAACTATAGCTGACAATGACGAAGCAGCATCGCAGTTTGTCTTTCTTGCAAAGTTTTCAACATAGAAGGGTATTGAGCTATGGACGATAGATTTTCTATATAAAAATATACCATGTTGTTAATACTCATTATAATTTAATTTCTCGTATATATTAAATCTAATTAAACAAAAATAGACTAGAGCTTTCAACTATATTGTTTAATCGCGAAAGAAACTTTGCATCCTTGAAAATATATTCCATTATTTCAGAATATTTCGATAAATAATCCTGGATACAAATTATAGTTGACAAACCAATGATAAATGCTACTCTATCAATATTTTCCATATTTCTAAACCCTTTATTCTTTTTTGTTTGGCCTTTCATATAAGCAACGCTAGTTGATGCAATTACAGTTTCTCTGAAGATGGTAAGCCAAAATTCCCTATTTGTCAGTGCTGTATTTTCTGAACTTCCTCTGAAACGGTTGCATTTTCCCCGTCTATATAAGAATGCAAATAACCCACCAATAAACCCTATGACTCTTAATTTATACCCATGAGTACTCTTATACTGGGAAAAGAAAGATGTCAAAATAAATAGCAGGGTTGGTACTGCTGTAAAAAACGTTGTGAATTTAACTGATTCCTTTAAAGCAGTTTTCAACATATGTAATATGTTAAACTTGTGTTTTTCACATGTATTGTTATAAATATTAATGTTTTGTTTCAAATGTTTTGCCACCATTAAAGGAAAAGCATATTTAAGGACTTCAGAATAAATTTGAGGTAAATTCCTTGTAAATAAAGTTTTGAAGTTCAACTTGATCCTTACGTTTGATGTCGAAGAACAACGCAATAAAGAAAGCATATCGCCTTCAATAAAAGTTCCTGAGAGGCTATTATTGATGAAACCGAAGTATTTATGTACCAAATCATGTACATTCTCTGGATACATTATATATTCTTTCCAAGTATAGGATACTGCAAGGGGAAAAATTAACCAAGATTTGTTACGAAGGTGATTAAAACTCTTAACCAGTATTGATTTTCTTTGAAGATCATTCACAGAAACTCCTTGGACTTCATTATATTCAATCTTCTTTAACTGCTTGTGTTCAAATAGTCTATATCCGTAGTCTACCCCAAATACAAAGTAAAACCATGAAACTGTGTGTAACAAAAATGCTTTGGGGTAGTAAAAATATACTGATACAACGCACGAAATAATACTTGCAAGTGATGATCCAACTAGCTTTTCCTTTTCTGATAATGAGTCAGTCTTAAAAGTCTTAAAACTTTTCAAAACAATCGCTTTGATAAATGGCTTTGAAGAAATTAATAGAGAAATAAACTTCGAAAACTGAACCACATCATATTCAGAAATGGCCAAATGTAAAATTTTGAAACTCTTTGACATTCTCGAATTGGACAAATGCTTAAGGATCTTTCTTGCAAGATTACCAATGGAAAAAAAAAAAATGAAAGATCTTGTACCATTTCTAATACCTTTCATAAGTAGCCTGAATATTTGATTTTGACTATTTGCGTCATTATTTTGGCATATTTTGATTTTATCATTTAGTATTCTAGGGTAAAAAAAATGTTGAATTTGATATATTTCATGTACATCAGTTAGGAGTAACAGGATCCAATTTAAAATGTTGATGTTTTGCATCATCGCATATATTTTTGAATTGAAGTTACCTCAATATTAACTAAAAGATAAATTAACAGGAATACATGCCCAATTATATGCCCTCTAATATCCCCACATCTTCCGAAGGAATACTCAAAAGAATCGATCTCACTTTTTTACATTGAATCGGCTAATTATTACTGCATTCTTTAAATATTATGTATTAAAAAGCAGAAGTACAAATATTAAGAAAAAAAATCAATTCAAGTTGTTTTAAAGATAGCATAAAACGTCGCGTAGCCGACAGTTGTTACAAGGGTCCCAAATATGATACCTAAACTGAGGTTGAATCCTTGTTCAAAAAAACCAATGTTTCTGTGATACTTAATAGTAAATGGTTTGACCATAATGTCTTCATAATTGATAGGATTAGTAGCCTTTAATTTCAAATTTTCTTGTCTTAATCGTGAATTTCTGCAAACATATCTACTATATTGAAAGCATTCTCTGTCTAAGTCATAATAGAATGTAAGTGAAATTTTGTTTATAGTAGCACAAACAATTGAAGGAACAAATTTTAAAATATAGTTACCAAATGCTTCTGTTCCAAAATAAGAAAAAAGATTGATTTTATTTGTTTGCAAGGAAAGGATAGCTGTCTCGGTCGTACAGGCACTTATATGAAGAACACCAGGTAAATTGCTTGTTGGAAATTCATCAAGTAAATTGATTACTTTTATTTTCAACAGAGAATTACTTTCAAAGTATTGTACAAGCTTTTCTAAATACAACTCATGTACCAAAATAATATCTGGGGCACAAAGTGTGAGACCACTTCCACTTTCCTTCCAACTGATAATTCCAGGCAACACGTTTTCTATCGATGTCTTTACATCTAATAATGCCACTACATTAACACCATCTGCTCTGTTTGTTACTCCCTGTTTGTCAGAGGGAAATCGGTTTGTAATGGTTTTATGAAAACCTTGATCTAGAAGAACTCCCCCGTCCTTTGGAGAATAAATGTAGTATTCTGAATCAAGATATCTGGGTAATAATTTCATAATTTCCTTCTCCACATTTTTGCTCTCTGGTATTTTAATTACGGCAGGAGTTCCAGCAGAAATAGCATAAATTAGTGGTATGCATGTAGATGCTAAAGGCTCCCATGAATTTCCTATAATTAGCGCAGTCTGCTCATGCCATGTATCGAAGCATGTTTTATTCGGAAGTACTGTTGTTTTGTAAATCTTCATAAGGTTATCATACTCTGATTTTAATACCTTTAATGTAGTGTATATATTGATATTTTCAAGGATTCCGATATCTGGAGTACCAGAAATATCAGAGAAAATGGCATCTATGATATTGGATTTATTTTCTAAAATCAATTCTTGTAATTTACTCAACTGATTAAGGCGATAGCCAATCCTTAGTGCTCTTCCATCTTTTACTGATTCTTGGATTGATGCTTGTTCCTGTATTTGTTAGATATAATTCCTCTTTCTTGAGAAACAAAATTTAATATACTGAGATACTTACAGACATATTCTTCATTAAAACTAAATCTTGGAATTATAAGAAGTTCAGTATTTAATTTTGACTTTAAATCCAACTTAAATAGGATGGGAATCTATGTTAATTATCTCCCCACAATCCGGAAAAGGATAAATGCTTCGCCACATATTCCGAAAATTTTCTCATATAAACTCATATAAGCGTCAAAGAAATCCCAGAAATATAGATCACTAACATAAGGATGGATTATAATAATAAAGATTTTCCTATTTTATTTGTCTCTCATGGTTCTACTATGATGCTTGGCGAGGAGTCTGTTGTTAGTAGAGATTGGGAAGAACAAGGAAGGAATGCTGAAAGGAATGGCGTTCAGGGTGTAATTATATTGGGTGCTCATTGGGAAAAGACTGGTCAAAATCTTGTTCACGTATCTATCAAGGAGCCACCAGGAATGAATCCAATTTCATGGGTGGCAAAAGAAAAATATGAAAATTATCGTATCAATTGCAGCAAGGATCTAGGTACAACGGTTGGAAATATTCTTACAAATGGAGGAATAAATGTTGTATTAGATGATACAGATGACTGGATTCATGACTCATTAATTCCTTTAAAGTGGATGTTTCCAAAAAAGTGCCCTCCTGTTACACTTCTATCAATAAATTCAAAATATGATGCTGCGTTTCACGCCAAAATTGGTAAGTTATTATCGCACTTAAGATCGCAAAAGATTTTGTTGATAGGTACAGGTGGCGCAGTTCATAACTTATATAGAAACTATTGGCCGCAAATTGTGATTCATAGGAATAATTTTGCTCAGGAAGTACCACCAGATCAGTGGGCTCTTGATTTCAGAGATTACTTTTATGATGCTATCCATACGAATCCTTGTACCGGGAAAGCAAGTATAAGAGAGGGTGTTTTAAGATTAATGCATAACCCAAGGTTTAGGGATGCTCATGGTACAGATGACCATTACATGTCGGCTTGTTTTGTTGCTGGTGCTTCTAAAGAAAGAGAAGTTGGATATTTGACAAGTGAAGTGTGGGAACTTCAAAATATGGGAAACTCTCAATACATTATCGGTTCTTGGTGAATAGTTTTTTTTTTACATATTATATTTTATTTTAGTATTATTTTAAGGTAGCACGAACTGGTTAACTTTAAAAGAAAATAAGCACCTTTTCAAAATAACTTTGTAAACTTTTTATAAATCACTTTTTGAAGCTTAAATGACTATGATGTTAATTTGAATTACTTTTATCAACTACAATTGTATACTAGCGTAGCGTAGGGTTATAATATATCCTCTAATTACAATTGATATTTTGCAAATCTGTTAATTTAAAATTTACAAAGGGTACATTAATCAATATCATGCATATTTTAATATGCGTGTGGCCGAATAGATTGCATAGGATTTTATTCATCTTTATTTGAAGTACTATAACAACTTTTCTTTTAGCAAAGACTTAGACTAGTGGCGAATGTGAAATTTCATTCCAGATGATTAAATAGGACTCCTATTAATGAAAATTATAACTTTCTAAAAGAAATAAAATACGAGAGGAACTAGCATCAAATAAATATGGACTTTTGTTATAGCAGCAGTTGAAGTTTACATATCTGGCATTTGTAATAAGTCTAAAAGCCTTAGAATTTTATATTGTCTTATTTACTCAATATAGTTCTAATAAAGTATTAATTCAGAAATTATGAAATATAATCTGGAAAATAAAGAATGATACAAGGAGAACAACTATATTAGAAACTCCTGTTGGCCATACTGGTTTTTTTTTCAATATCAGGATAGTAACATTTAGCAACAGCTTTTGGTATATCACTATAAGAAATATTATAAGTTAGCGCTGAATTAAAAACAGCTGCGCTCGAATCCCCTCCCGCCAAACATTTGGAATTTAATATACTTATAGAATTATTATTGACCTCAATACTGGTGAACCTTGGATCTGTATCAACGGTTTTATTTTTAATATAATCTTTATAGTAATTAGGAAAGAAACACAGGCCAATTGTATTTGGAATCTCTTCATATGAGATATTCGTTAAATTTTTTTCAACATATCCGTCTTCAACTTGGCAATTAGCATTCAAAATACTTATGCTAGTATCTGTATAGCTAATACCTGTGTAATTGACTGGACCCGCTGGTTGCATATTGCTTTATTATTAACTGTGAAAATTTTTTTACCAGATCGTCGCTTCTGAATAATTGTGTTCCTAAAAATAAAATAGAAGACGTCCGGGTACCATACAGTGCTGATGAGTTGATTTACGAGCAAGAGAGGGCTTAGTTGATTGTTATAGAGGTAAAGTAGGATAACTGCATAATCAGTTGCAATTCATAATACTTTTACTATTTTTTATTCAAGTTCTGGGTGAATTTTTATTCACTACTATGCTCTTGTTGAATTTTAATTACGATTCTTTTTCTGACAAGAATATAAGCTATGTATTGAATGAACATTAGTTAGCACGCTAGTTGATTATTAAGTATTATTTTCTACTATTTCTCTTTATTCCTAAATATCCTGAAGCTCGATAAGACACTTCAAGACTTTGCTTGCTACTTGAAAAGTTTTACTATAGTTAAGAAAATAATTTTTTCATTAATATATGTGCAATCCTACCTTTCATAAAAGATCATCGTAATTGGGAATATATTGGCTTAGATTCATCAAAGATAAGGAAGTTTAGAAACGGTCATTAAATTGAAAAAAAATGCAGTATTTGTACATTTATGTAGGCAATACATGAAATATAGTCTTAAGCATTAAATATTAAAAACATAGATTCCAAAACATTTTATAGGCAGCGAAGCAGATAGCTTAGAATAAGATATGATACTATAATTCCCAATTTTCTGACCCTCATCTTGCATATATATATATATATATATATACAGATAAGATAAAAAAAATTATAAACTTAAAATATGAGATAATTGTATCCAATTAGAGTTGAAAAATATTAGGGAACATGAAGTATTTATTAGTTAAGTTCATATTTTGTTAAATCTTTTTCATGGAATGAAGCTTTAGTCAAATCGCTACAAAATAAAATATGTTGCTGCTTGATTTTTGTGTGGAAATATTATTTTGGTGAATTCAAATGGGCCGTCTGATGAAAGTTTTGCTGCAGGTTATTCTGGTGGGTATAAGCCAGTTGATGCTTGGTACGGCGAAATTAAAGAGTATGACTTCGATAAGCCTGGGTATAATGAATCCACGGAACATTTTACTCAACCTATATGAAATCAACAAGTAAAGTTGGAAATATTAATCAATATAAGCACTTCTCACATTATCACCACGTAAAATACAATCTGAACTTAATTGTTAAATACACTTTAAAATCATCAACCATAACTTTATCTTTTAACTAAAGTGGTTAGGGTTACATTTGTTTTAATTCCACTGAAATAAATATTTAAGAAATAAGAATCATAATCAATACATTCTATTTCATAAGCCTTGAATGAAGATACTGCTCATTTAAACTTTCATATGCTCACCAGCACTTCATAAAATGGAAACAATTCCGAATAAATACAATTCGCAGGCCTGATTTTAAATCCCTTAAATCCGCTATCTCCAATAATTCCAGTTGATCATTTAATCACTTAACTACGCTATGTCCAATAATTCCAGTTACTCATTTTTATTCAAATATAAATAGTTCCCCAAGTCGCGATTCGACTAAAGGGTTCAATTTAAAACAGAACAATTTATCAATATCAAAAGGGAAATGAGCAAAGTGGAATATCAGAAACTAGGTGCTTCAGGCTTATCTATTTCCCCTATTATTATAGGTTGTATGACATTTGGAAAACATCTAAATTGGTGTATTGACGAAGAAGAAAATGTTATGGAAATTTTGAAGAGGTGTTATGACAATGGTTTAAGAACATTTGATACCGCAGATGTCTATTCGAACGGTGCATCGGAAATTCTTTTAGGTAAGTTTATCAAGAAGTACAATATACCAAGAGAAAGAATCGTGATTTTGACGAAAGTTTGGGGTGCGATGGACTATAACGATCCGGACTTTAACGCACATAATTTGGGCAGTGATAAATATCCTGAAATCAACTACGTTAATTCTAAAGGGTTGTCCAGGAAACATATCCTTAATGCGGTTGAGCATTCCGTCAAGAATTTGGGCACTTATATCGACGTATACCAAATTCATAGATTAGATCACAGTACCCCAAAGGATGAGATTATGAAAGCGTTACATGATGTTGTTGAAGGAGGAAAAGTGAGATATTTAGGAGCATCTTCAATGAAAGCTGTTGAATTCGCGCAATTGCAATTTATTGCTGAAAAAAATGGCTGGACAAAGTTTATTAGTATGCAGAATTATTACAACCTTTTGTACCGTGAGGAAGAGCGAGAAATGATTCCTTTTTGCAAAGAGAACGACTTCGGGAAGATTGCAATCATTCCTTGGTCGCCTATTGCAATGGGCCTTCTCGCACGTCCTGTGTCTGCTGATGGAACTGAACGACTGAAAAAGGACCAAATATTTTCTCTAATGGGATTGAATAAACCAACCGAAGCAGATAAGGAGATCATATACAGGGTTCAAAAGATCGCAGAAAAGTACGAAGTAAGTATGGCTGCAGTAGCCACAAGATGGGTTCTAAGTAAGGGGGCAAACCCAATAGTTGGAGTTAATTCTTTGGAAAGAGTAGACGATTTTGTGAAAGCATTGAATTTCGAATTGACTGAAAGTGAAATTTCTCTGTTAGAAGAACCTTATGTTGCAAAGGCAACTCTTGCTATGTGGTGAATAATACTTTTACCTAGAATAAATACGGCGAAAACCTATAACCTGCCACTTTATGCAAACTGTTTAATCACACATAAAAAGTATGAATCGTTCTTGGTTTTCTTTAAAGAGTATTAGGACTTCATGATTCACAAAATTGTGATTTCTTTTTTTTTTATATACTTCCGAGAACAAATTTGAAAAATGATCTGTGAGTACTTTTTGGGAAATTAGGAAATTAGGAAATTTGAAACTTTTGCTTTAAACTGAACTCGGATTTATTGTTATTTTTAGTGTGCGACCTTTATAATATTATATATATATATTGATACCATATACGGAAAGTTGCAACTCATTATGAAACAAAGTAAAGAAAATGAGGTCAGTTCAACAGGCTAGTACTTTTACATCGCGCATATTGCTCTACTGTGTTCTAGCAAAGTAATATGCAAAAATTTTTCTTAATAGAACTGTATCTAAAAGTGGTCTTATAAAGATGGGTGGGTATTTTAACCATAATTTTGTGTGGAAGTTGGTCCCTTTACCCACTCCCCCCTCGTCCCCCCCCCCCATTTTTCGCACTTCTGATAAAGTACCCACTATTTCCCCCACCAAATAAAGTTGATTTTCCCAACGTTTCTCCATAACTCGTTACATGCCTCCGAGTATTTGACATAGTATTTAAACAATTGATTTTCAGAATGATTTAAGATTATTATTAAGTATCAAGTAATAAAAGAGAAATGTCAACACAGACATACTTAGATGAAATTAAAGATAAATTATATGGTGATTCCACAGTCGCAAAAATTTGGGGAGTTGCCTTGCCTGCTTTGAGCGAGCAAAAACCAAGGACTGAATTTCCTGACTACTCTAAAGGGAGTAGATATTCGACCAAAGATGTTGACTATTGGACTTCCGGCTTCTTCCCGGGTTCTCTTTATACATTAGTTGAGAGAAATGACAAATACCCTGACTACTTTCCTTCTGAAAAAATTCATCCAGTTAAATTAGAATATGCTGCCAGATGGTGGTCACATCCTTTGAAATCTAAAGCAACAAAGACAGATAATCATGATATAGGTTTTATGATGGAACCTTCTTTCAACAAAGAGCTTGAGCATAGTGGAGATAAGGAATGCAAGGATATACTCATTACTGCAGCAAATTCTCTTGCTACTAGATTTGACGATAAAGTTGGCTGCATTAGAAGCTGGGATGATTTCTTCGGTATATGGCCTTCTTCATATGAAAAAGAATTAATCGTTATTATTGATAACATGTGTAATTTAAATTTGTTATATCGTGGAGCCCAATTAAGTGGTGACTTGCGCTTATCTACAATTGCCACTACACATGCAGAAACAACTATGAAAAACCACTTCAGGGAGGACTGGTCGTCTTATCATGTTGTTGTTTATGATAGAGAAACAGGAAATGTATCAAAGAAGCATACTGCACAAGGTTATGCCGATGAATCACCTTGGGCAAGAGGCCAAGCTTGGGGAATATTAGGTTACGCTGAGGCATATTATTTTACTAAGAATCAAAAATTTTTAGACACTGCAAAAAGAATCGTTAAATATTACTTGTCCCAATTACCTGAAGATGGAGTTCCCCCATGGGACTTCCATGCTCCTGATAAACATATACGTGATGTGTCATCAGGTATGGCCGCTGCGTTTGGTATGCTTAAAATCTATGAATATACTAAAGAAGAACAATATTTAAATAGTGCATTGAAGCTTGTTTTCAATTGTACTAGACTCTGCTTTAATGAAAAATCAATTCTCCACGAGGACGGTACTGTTGATCTTGGTAATACAGATACTATCTTGAACGGATCAACCTTTAACAATAATCCAGATGCTCCAGAAGAACATAGAATGTCAGATCATGGTTTAGTTTATGCTGATTATTACTTTTTGATGATAGGGAACAAATTATTAGAATTAGGCCTTTACAAATAGATTTGATATTCGTAAATTCAAGTTAGTGCCTTTAATAAAATATACCCTATAAATTAGGTAAATGTTTATATTTCATATGAAGTACTTTTTTATCTCATTCCTCATTTATTGTAGAATAAACTGTAACTTAGATTTCAAGAGATAATTTTATGTATGTTAAATGTGTATCCTTTCCAAGTGAATATAAATCTAAAGAGAGAACTACTGATCATATTTGAGTTTTAACTCAACTCGTGTTGCACCATGTATATTTTCTTAGAAAACATACTAGATTTTAGACAATATTAATTCATCAAAGATTTTTAGTGAAGAGTAATAAGCTAATCATAAATGAGCATGTATGTTATTTGGAAAATGTTGATAAATACCTATTGCTGAGGTTCACTAGATTTTTCTTCTCACGATATGAATTATTATTAAAAAAATCAATTTTCAAGCCTCGCTCACCCGTTCCAAAACAGACTATATGAGAACAAAGCATGCACCGAAGTGCTTATTTAAAGATTAAAGTATCTATTATTGTCTTCCCTCATGCTATTTGGAGCTATCTTGATTAACTTCCATGTAACTAATAAACCACCCTTACCCGTAGACCCATAAACCACAGAACATTGTCTTTCAGTATCGGAAAATCGAATAGGTGTTTCCCTTCGTCTGGAAGCATCTTTAAAACATTTTCATTTTCTTCAAATGAAAACAAGAGTTCTGCTCTGCGATGAACTGCAATTGGGCAAATTCTATAACTTTCATTGAAGAAGCTCCTAAATATCTTACATGTCCCATTTCAACGACGTCATGTAATGCTTTCATTATTTCCTTTTTAGGCGTATAATGATCAAACCTGTGTACTTGCAACACATCAATATAAGTCTCCAATCTCTTGGCAGAACTTGCAACAGCAGTATGAATATATTTTCGTGACAACCCTCGGGAATTTACGTAGTTTATCTCAGGATATTCGCTGTTCCACATTTGAATAGACTGAAATTGGAATCATTATAATCCATAGGTGAATATACTTTTGTGAGAATTACAATTCTTTCTCTTGGAATGTTATATTTCTTGATAAATTTACCTAAAAGAATTTCAGATTTGCCATTCGAATATACATCAGCTGTATCAAAAGTTATCAAGCCATTATCGTAAAATTTCTCTAAAATGTTCATACTTGTTTCTTCGTCATCAATAACCCATGAGTGGTAATCCTTACTGCCGAAAGTCATATAGCCTACGATAATAGGTGAAATTGATAATCCCGACGCACCTAATTTTTGGTGTGCAAATTTGTCCATTGTTATAAATAAATATATAGTCATATTTGGATACATGAAACCATTATTAAGTGCTTCTTTTATATTAAGCTCTTGCAATTAGTGGAAATAAAGGAGCCATCGGTAATAGCGCGAAGAAGCTCGCATTACAGAGAACGAACAAACCCCAGATTATACTTCACACGTTTATATATCAAGAGGAAGATAGTGGGTATTGGCTAATGTACATAAAACGACTAGGTAATTCAATATCTTTTTATTGGGACTGGATATCGATTTGATATTGAGATTACCAAATTCAACTCAGAAGTATTTTCAGTAACAGATCCTTCATAGAGAGTTTAATTTTTCTCTGATCGCCCACCTATCCCAGACCTCATCACTGAAACAGGTGACTCTACTATTATCCTAAGCGATTACATTTTTTCCTAAGAAATTTACATGATGTATTGATATGTGTTGACAATTTTTTATAAATGATCTATATTTGTAATGGATTCACATTAGCCTACGTGTAACACAATACTTCGATGTCGATTATAATGATGCTTGAATGATCCTTTGCTAACAATTTGACGCACCCTTACGCTTGATTTCGCGACCCCCCACCAGCGATATCCCCACCATATTTGTTTCCCCCTTTATGCCAGTAATGATATACCCAGAAATTTTGGTATATAAATCTTATAACTCCTGTGAATTAATCTATTTTCAATTAACCTATATTCAATTTACTATATATATATATATATATTAAATTAAATTTAGACATAAAGTATTAGGTTAAAAATGTCGGATTGGAACAGATTAATTAGATTTGAGGCTAATGACGGCAAAATTTATAGAGGAGACGCAATAGTTTCAGATTCGGATTATGACATTGGTAAACAATTTGCTGAAGGGAAAACCATCAAAGCCAGGGTCGTGGTTGGTAGTAATATCTTTACTGACGCCAAGGTGAGTGACGAGGTATTGGAAGTTAAGAAATTATTGGGACCTCTTACTGCCGAGGATGTCCCTGTTGTTAAATGTATTGGAATGAATTACAAAGAACACCTAATGGGTATAATTGAGCCACCACCATATCCACAACTCTTTTATAAGCCACGCACGAGTGTCGCTGACCAGAATGAAGACATTCCAATCCCACTGTTTGCACAAAATACTTGTGATTATGAAGGTGAATTATGTGTTGTGATAGGAAAGACAGGTAAAAATATAAATGAGGAAGACTCATTGAGTTATGTTGCAGGATATGTTTCAGGAAATGATTTATCAGCTCGTGATTGGCAATACTTCCCAGAGTATGCTGGAAAAACACCACAATTGGGATTTTCTAAGAGTTTTGATAGATACGCACCTTTGGGACCAGCAATCGTTTCTTCTAAAATCATTAAAGATCCCCATGCACTTCAACTCCAAACTAGAATTAATGGCGACCTTCGTCAAAATTGTGGTACTGATGATCTTTTGTTTAATATTTCAAGAATCATTGCCTTTATTAGTCAAGAAACTACTTTAGAACAGGGAACAGTTATTATGACAGGTACTCCTAATGGGTGCGGAGGTATCGATGGAAAATACTTGAAAGATGGGGACCATGTAGAGATTACTATTGATCAAATCGGAACACTCTCTCATAATATTAAGTTCCTTTAAATACTAAATTTTTGAATGATTATATGTTTCGATTTATAATTTATGAGAATACATGTTTTCGTCTTTTATAAAATGGAAAGTTCTCTTGTTCATTACTAATATACATTACAATATATATGAATGAAAACTACTTTAAACTGGTCTATAAATGCTTAAATTATAAAATGGTTTCGCTGTCGAAAAATAGTGACAGCTCAAAATTGTGGGCTGTCGTTTTTTGGCATTGTTAACTCTCTGAATAAATAAATTCTAAGGTATGTTCGAATATAAATATACCATCAAGGAGAACGTAGAAAAAATAAATTAATATTTATGAGCTCTGTTCTAATGGTATGGAAGAACGTGCTTAGAAATTTCATATGGTGTTCAGTAGAAGTGCCACTATCTTCAAGGATTCGATAATGGTCGGTTTGATTATACAAGTCGTTGCAGGAATGCTCTCTGATCATACAAATAAGGGAATGTTGACAGACTCATACACAGCAATTTTGTTTCAAATAGATATATCTAGAAGCTTAGAAATCGTTAATCATAAAGTTATGGTCCTGACAACACAAAACGTATAGCTCTAAATTATAAAGTTTTGGATTGTCACTCATCGGGTCTTACGAGGAGAGGTTTGATTTCATTCATCTATGAGGTACTCAAAGTTAATGAGTTCCAACAAAATGAAGTCAAAAGTTTAAATACTATCTATAAATATATTCGTAAAACAGAGGAGTACTTGAAATTTGTGGACGGCCTAGCTAATAAAGTAGACGAATTTTACTAGAATAATTGCAGAACCTTCATCAAACAGTTGTGTGTTCTTGGATCATAGATTTTCCTTGTTCCCTTCAAACGTAATGATGTACAAAGTTTGTTTACTTTCATCTCTCAAACTTTCAAAGTGCAGAAAAAAGATGTGAAAAATTATATTAAAGAAGAAGTTTATAATACTGTTCAGTTGTTGTCAAAGTATTTGACCCTGAAAAGCAAAACGAGGCCATAACAATTACGTATTAAAAAAGCAAGATATGTTTGAAAATTGTAGAAAAGCTTATTTATGTGAAAAGCGAGCTTACAAAAAGCTAATATCCTATTTTAGGTTTAACAGCATTTACATTGCACAAGAGTTTGTATATGGGAGATTCTTTATCGGAAATCATTATCATGCATTGGGCCATTTATAATATTGAAATATTTGGATCAAAAAAGCAATACATTACCTTTGGATCAAGAAACCTACTATATCGCTAAAGAGAAGTTAGAAATAATACACTCTTATAACATAATACATGGAGATATAAACAGAAGAAATATTTTATATTCCAATGGAAACGTATATTTTATTGATTTTGGATACTCAGAATATTCAGATGACAGATTAGGCTCCAACCGAGTGAGTGCTAATCCAGAAAGGTGTAGGAGTGGGAACAGACAGTCGTGCAGAAGTTTTGGTCAGTCCATTCCAAGGAATAAGAAGAATTGGATGACGGGTTAGCAGACAATGTAGAATAGTATAGAAATATAGAAATATAGATACTGTGTAAGACAATGTGATCGTGATCAATCAGAACTAAAGCAAATGTTGAGTATTCCATCAATTGCGGTTTACCGAGTCCTTCTCTATCCACGATTGTGATATTGGAAGACTAGTGCACAATTTGTTGCAACTTTCCGAATGCGAATGCGAATATGGACTAGTTTTGACTATTGTGCGAACTATGAGGTATTCGGTG
>NW_015385501.1:0-50925 GCF_001447935.2 Debaryomyces fabryi
CCTGATCACCATGTCTCATAAAGGTTAAAAAATCCAGATATTCCGCAGCAGGATTGCCTTCCTCAATGTACACATCTAGTTTAATTTCGTCAACTCTAAATAATTCATGTATAAGTAACTTGTTATCCACCATTGGTTTATTCCAAGAAGAGAAAAAGTCACGATAATCATAAGTATCTGTAACCCCCCTATCGATACATTTTTCAATTGCGTGGTACAATGGGTGTTGCAGCAAAGCATACCTAAATGGACTTGACTCGTTCATTTAAACCACTTTCTTTACTATCCAATATGTAAATAATGATTGCAAATGTCTATTCTTCTGATAGGAATGTATAAGCCTGTTATGATTTCTATTTTTACTGCAAGGCTAGAAATGTGGTATGCTACTTGCATCATAATTGTTTCATCCGTGTAATAAGATCTTTTCTCAATATTGTGTGTCTCAAAAGCAGCAACATCATATCATTCCATTAGCCACCGGAAAACAGAAGGCTTCATTCATTCTTTCATGTACTGATTTAGTATTTTATGATGTAAAATTTAGGTTCGTTAATTCCTCAGTGTAATCTTCTTGTTGTTAATATGATTCTCAGATACCAAAAATGTCCCTTAAATTTGCTTTATATCTTCAACGGTCAAGGAAAAGAAGAAAACTGGGATGGAGAGGTGATATATCTTTCTCCATTCACTTTTAATTTGTTTTCTGCGTTGTACCGCCCTCCTCACTTCAAGACCCTATCGGTTGACTAAGTTTACTATATTACTTCCCAAGCTTCTCAATATCATACATGGCTCATTAGTATATTATATTATATTAGCAACCACAGATGTTTGGTATATTTAAGTATTATATATAAAACAGGGTTCTAGTGGTTTTTCTAAGAACCTTCTTGATTCGCAATATCCTTTCTCTGTTTCTCGACTAGAGAAATAAACGAAACATAATAGTAGTACAATTGCCCTACCATTGAAGCTTCACCTTTGCAAATAATAACAAATATCGTACCATCAGAGAGTTCTTTGCAACCACTGACATGTCTATCCTTTGAATATTGTACATATATTTACACAATATATGTATAATTATACTCGTGTGTTTCACTTTACTTCAAGGGTGATGCGGTGGCTCAATGGTAGAGCTTTCGACTCCAGATCGAAGGGTTGCAGGTTCAATTCCTGTCCGTGTCAATTCCTTTCTTTTTATTTTTTTCTTTAGCTCTGTCAAATAATTTTTGAAGTGTTTAAGCTTCTCTCTTAACATCTTAGCATACATGCATGATATCATAATGTCCCATAACGGACTCTTAGTTAAAACACTTGTTAAACTGGATTAAATTGGGTATCTTGTTCAATATGACCCAAAAAGCGGTTCTCGCACGACTACTCTTATAAATTTTGTTGACACGAATCGAATGGGATCCAATAGAAAAAACAGTGTCAAAGTAATTAGCTTGGAGTAATACAACTTCAATTGATAGGAAATAAGTAAATACTTGTATTTCGAAAGATTGTTGGAGTGGAATAATTGAATTTAATCTAGAAAAAATTTCGTTGAGCTGATTTCTAAATCATTTTTATACTAAAATAGTATTTTTCAACTTTTAATAGATTAAAATAAATAACAGAATGGTTGTTTTAGCTGCATCAATATGCACTCGTGGTGGCAAAGCTCTTTTATCAAGACAATTCAGAGATGTCACTAAGGATAGAATTACTGCATTGTTGGCAAATTTTCCAAGTTTGATTTCGAATTCTGGGTCACAACATACCACGGTAGAAGATGAACACGTTAGATATGTTTATCAACCGTTGGAAGAATTTTACATAGTTTTGATTACAACCAAGCACTCGAATATCTTGCAGGACATCGACACATTGCATTTATTTGCTTCGACTGTCAGTAACATGTTGAGGTTGGTTGACGAGAGAGAGATTTTTGAAAATGCATTTCAAATTTTAAGTGCGTTCGATGAAATTATCAACTTGGGGTTCAAGGAAAACTTAACTTTATCCCAAGTTCAAACATTCTTAGAAATGGATTCTCATGAAGAAAAGATCCAAGAAATCATTGAAAGAAATAAGGAGTTAGAGGCTACAGAAGAAAGAAAGAGACGCGCAAAAGAAATCCAGAGAAAGGAGTTAGCTCGTCGTAACTTGGAGCAATCATCGGCGCCAATAATAAATTCGTCCTTTGGGTATGAGTCTTATCAGAACCAATTCAATTCATCTAACCAATCGACTTACCAACCAACACCAAGCATCGAGCAGGTTTCAAACACGACATTAAGCTCAAAGCCTGTATCATCTAGAGGTGGATTACAATTGGGAAAGAAAACTGGCAGAGTTGCGGAACAAAACCAACCTTTGCTCACCCAAAATCAACCAAGTTTTAGTCATGCTGCTGCCACCCAAGCACAACCTCAAATTTCAAATCAACCGGCATCTTTCCCAGCCTCGCAAACATCTTCACCAGCTCCACAAGCTCCAAAGGTTCCAAACAATGGTATCCTAATTACTGTTAATGAAAAGGTTACTGCTGAGTTAACTCGTGAAGGTTCCGTTATCCTGTCCGAAGTTAAAGGTGATTTGCAATTAAGAATCAATAATCCAGAATTAGCAAGTTCTAAAATTTTATTGAAAACTGGTGATAAATCAAGTGGTGTTCAATACAAGACTCACCCTAACGTTGACCGTAATTTATTCACGCAACAGAATGTTATTGGATTAAAAGATAAGACTAAGCCATTCCCTTCGAACGATCAATCATTAGGTGTCTTAAGATGGAGAGCCGTTGGTAAAAATGATGATTCAAGTTTATTGCCAATTGTTATCACTGCCTGGGTTACTTCGAATGATGGAAATGCAGATGTTACTTTAGAATACGAATTAACATCTGAGTATGTCGAGTCTCATCAAAGTCAAGGCTCATTAGAGAATATTAAGATCTTGGTACCATATCCTTCACCCGATGTTAATTTGAAAGATGAATCAGGCAACATTGCTTATGATATTACTGAATACGGTGTTGTATTTTCCATTGAATCAATTTCATTAGATGATCCTCAAGGATCTTTTGAATTTTCTATTCCTTCGCCTGACGAAGATTCATTGTTCCCAATGGAGCTTCAATTCGATATCAATAAGACAGATGCGAATGAAACTGACACATGCTTAGGTAAAGTTCAAGTTCTTGATATTGTGTCCAATAATGAGGATGAAGAATCATTGCCGTTCGATTTACATTCTAATTTATCATCTGACGGATACCAAGTTAGCTAATGCTCATGAACAAAAAAAAAAGGGCGCAGTAGTCCTCACTACTATGGTATAATCAATGTTATCAAATAGATTTTATTAACTTCGAAATTTTCTTTGTATCTAATTTCTGATTTATCTAGTATTTATAGCTTTCTTTGAAAAGTTTAGAAATAAATATATATATAAGAAAATTACATGTAGAATTATGATACGTAAATCAATACAATATAATTGGATGAATATTTTATCTTTAAAGTACAATCGATGCTCCGTTAAGGGCAATAGAAAAATGAATTCCTAATTTATACTTATCATTAAGAACTTCAAGTTCGTGGAGTATTTCTCGTCTTGGATCAGACAGATTAGGTGTTTCCTTAACATGATTTATCACAACATTAAACCCAGCCAACGGGGTTACATTTTGCCTGCTGGAAGAAGGTAGTATCGCTAAAATCTCATCATTCAAAGCTCGTAATTCATTAATCAAATGTGTAGGCATTATATGCCCGTATAATTCATTTGTAGAAACTATTTGGCATGTCGAACACTCTAATATAATTCCCTTCAATTGTTTCTCAGGTTGTAGAAACATGGGTGCAATTTTGCACCAGATCCGTTTATTTTTACCCAACCTCGAAACAGCATCAGATTCGAAATCTCCAAATATTAGCACACTTGAATTAGACAATTCATGTGTTACCAAAAATGCAGACGAAATGTAGTTGTGATAATTTTCAAAATTGTCATCATAACTGTTATGTAAGTAGTTGGGCGATTCTGCTCTCTGGGAAGTCTTCTCATCATTAGAAAGCATTTTACCATGCGAAAGATCAAATATAGTTACTGAATAAGTGTCATTTATAGAAAATGTCTGCCAGTATTCATGTGATGATAGTTTAACCATGTTGAATTTGGCCATGTTCGGCCAGACTAATCCATTGAAAATGTGCCTTTGCAAAGCATCAATAGTGCCCTTGGAGCCATACACATTTTTTGGAGACTCCTGGCAAAAACTAGCAGAATTTATCACCAATCCAGCTATATGGTCCATATGAGCATGAGATATCAAGTAATTGTTCATCAGCTTAAATATTTCTTGCGACTGTTCGTAGGGAGATATTGAATTAGACAACTCTGCAAACGGCCTGGTAATCTTAGTCTTAAAGCATTGCTCCAACGAAAGCATATTATTATAAATTCGCAGTTGTCTAGATAGCGGTGATATATCGTGCAGTTCATTATATATCAATTCACTTAGCAGCCCGATACCAGAGCCAGCATCAATGCAGATCAATTCATTGGGTAAATTATTCGATAAAATATCATTATAAGATACACTACTTGGTTTTAATAACATTGAACATGTAACTCCTTCTATAGGACCACCTGAAGCCCCTAAGAATGTTATTTCAAAGCTCATGTCAATATGATTTTGATGACGAAGTTGCTACTCGCAACAAAACTGACCCTCAACCTGTGATGACCGGTAAGAGATTTGTATCTATAGGAATTCTATAAATATCACACTCTGTTCTTTAGTATTCTAAAAATTAAATGATAGATTGTTTATATCCTAAATTACAGGGAATTGGAGGCAGGTTGGCAAGTGAACAAGAATTAATTAAGTACTGAGTTTGTGTGAGACTTGTGGGGATAGAAAGTACACCTAATTTTTAAGTAGGCAAAACTACGCAAAGTCGATAAAGAGTAAAAGTTATACAATAAAGAGTAAATGATGGATGTAAAGGTAGTCAAAAGTTCTATACTTAAATGACTTATGTTCTTTTACAGTATATACATATTGATATACTACAATTGATGTGACAATTATTACTTATATTTGTAACGGTGGTAATAACTTAAATATGAGTGTTAAACAGATCAAAGACGGCATTAAAGTTGAGCACTACCGTATCCTCTGATATCTTGAGCAAACTTCCAGCTTTGGTTATCACATTTCAAGTTCTTCTCGAACTTTAATTCCTCTCCCTTCTTTATAGTAACTAATGAAAACTTATCTAAAGACCTAGCATCTCTATAGAATAAAACTCTCATACAATTCAAGATTGCATCTCTGGCTTGTTCTTCTGTGACGTTTTCATAATCAGGATCCTTTGGAACTAACTGTCTTAATAATGGGACTGCTAAATGCGATCCAAACCCAGTGGATATCGCAGATGAACCATAGGTAACTCCCAACAAGTCAACATATTTTAAAAATGGAGTGCCATCATCGTTAAATCCTCCAACAACAAGAGCATTCCACAATGGATTCATTTTCGATCTTCTATTATATAAAACTTTAGATAAGTACTCGTGAACATGTGGTGCTCTCAAATTGTGTCCTCCATCGTTATCATAAACTTCTTCTGTAGTCTCTAATTCTTCTAACAATCTCTCAAGTTGTTGCATATCAGAGATATCTCCGGAAATACCAACAATTGTTTCTTTTCCCACTCTAAGCAATCTTTCCATATTGGTGAATCTGAGTAACGATCCGTACGACCCTAAGTTATCTGCGGCCATAATTATTCCATCTTTGAATTTTAACGACACTACTGACGTACCGGTGATTATGGGTTGCTGAGTATTCATTTTAGGAAAATTTGTTAAGTTGCCGCTATCAGCATCATTATTGATGGTTGCATTAGCTATTTGATGATTATATTGTCCGTAGACTTCGTTACGAGGTCTTCCCCAGCTGAAAGGATCGTGGTTCATTTTATTTATGCGTTTTTAATGTTTATTTATACAGACCCAGAAGAAGAAACAATTCTATGCAAATAAAACACTTCAATGGACAGTAATACGTATCAATTGGTAAAAATATTGATAGTAGTACTGTTCTTTAGATGGAGTGGCAAACAAAATCGTGTTCAGGTTTTTTGTTGATTACATAAACATCTACTATGAAATGAAGAAGATCCATACACCGGTGATAGGAAACCTTCACCACATTGAACCTTACGGCTAGTTTCTTGCAATACGAAGGCTACTATACATTAAGAACACTCATGGGATAAATATAATGATATTGGAATATATATGCATACAAGAAATACAAATTTAGATGGAATTTTAATGTCGATTCAATAATGACAAACCTGATCAAACGTGAAAAAATAGCAGTCTCAATTAGTACTAGCTAGGGTCTTTTTGACCCTAATAGCCATCAACCACCATGTAGGTCGACCATGGACTCACTCAACATGTACTGGTCTGACAAATTAAAAAATGAGCGCAGCACCACCACTGGTAATATTTTCAATTTCGGCTTCACTAGGACCCTTATATCTGAATCTTGCAGGCAATTCGGCTCTGGAGAAAGCTTCACCATCTTTTGGTTCTATAGGATTACTGTTGAAGTACGATGATTGCGAAGACGAGCCGACACTTCCTGGTAATGCTCCATCTGGTGCACATGGATGTGGTTTAGCAGCATGTGAGATATTCTCTAGAAAAAGGCGTTAGTATTACTCTCTCATTGCGAATTCGACGTATGGATGGCCTTCAAAGGTTTCATTGGAGTCATTTCATCAATTCTCAATATCCTCATTGCTGAAATTTAGAACCAAATTTACTTACTTGGAGCTGGGTGTGGACCACCAACGAATTTGATAAGGGGAACACGTTGTAATAATCTAGCAGCTGGTCTCATTATGTCTTTAATAACTATATTTCGTTGTACTTGAAGGAATGTAATATCTATATATGAGTATATTGGTTGGTTAAAAATCGGTTGATTCCGGTTTACTCCAGGAACATTTTTGTGACCCGTAAGAAAGTGGCAGAAGTATTTCCGCCGCACATCAATTATATGATTTTATAAACCTATAATGACCACAAACGAGGCCTGATTCAACGATAGAAAGGATAACGTTGTAATTTGAAATTTAGATACAGAAATATTTTGATTGTTAGTAATTGAAAGTAAGAAGTGAAAAAAATTTAAAGAAAAGCTCATTCGGGGCAAATTTGAATAGCTGCAAATTGTTGACATACCATATATCTTTAATTTTTACCGAATTAAATTGCACCAGATCATATACAATACAAACAGGAACCTAAGAAAGAAAATGAAATTTCTAGACCTTCCAATGGGGGTTATTAGAAGGGTCTTTTATTTTGTTTGTACAAAAAGCCAAGACTGCGACCAAGCCAGTGAAACCAATACCGATTTGTTAAACATGCTCTATACATGCAAGGAGCTATATGAGAACTATATATATATGGTGTATACAATACGGCCATTGATTCTTAAAGATGACAGTGTTAGTTTATTCAATTTCTTTAATTTGAAGAAAAGTTTTAAGCATGGCTCGAAATGCATGAAGTATATTGGGTCTCAAAGGTCAATTAGGGACAATACAAGGGCATTAAACATAGTTACGTCTTCCAGTTTGTTTTATAAGAAATATAAACAACAAGAAGGAGTGCCAGCTTCTGAATTTGCTGAACCATTTAAGTTAACTAAGTTTGACCTGCTATTACATTTGTATTTGCCTCAGTTCCGGATTCTACATACCCTCAATATACGAGGACGACATATCAAATTATTGCTCTATTTTTGTTTCTTGCCTGAAAGCCTTAAGTCACTTTCGTTGTTTATTGACTATAAAGAACCTTGCTTTAATAATTACCAGGAACTTAATTCTATCCTCCAAGCCATAGAGAGCAAGAATACTAATACGGCACTCGAAAACTTTCAAGTGTATTCTGATAACCCAATAATGCAAACAAGGATTCATAGCAATTTCTACCTTGTAAAGGGAAAGCCTATAATTACATACAGGGAATACTTCTCAACCCAAGTTGTTTCGAAGTATGAAAAATATAACTTCAAAAGAAAAAAGGACCTAGTCGTATTTGGCCTTATCATGTACAAACTTCTTGATAAATTCAGGAAATCATTGAAATCTATAGAACTAGAAAAAGTAGATTTCTCGTTGATATTCAATTCGAGCGTGGTTAATTCGGCTCTTCATAAAACTATATATAATTTCCATTTTCCCACTTTACGGTTGCTTGTCGTTGATAACATCTCATCCCTAAAACTTAACACTTGGATCAAGGCCTTTCAGGAAGGTAATTCAAGCTTCAGAAACGATAAACCATTATTTATTGTTATGCATGATGAATTGAGTGGATATTTACATACTAAAACAGTTGGTTCTCATTATGGATCTCAGGGAGCTATCCATCAAAGGTGGCTCCATTCAAAAGATGCATTGAAGACAATGAGAAACATTAGGCTAGAGTTAGGCATAAATCTGTAAATTAATACTTATCTTTGGAGAGATTTTCAAGTTTTCTATAGATAAGATGTATTGCAATATAAAATATGTCTATATGTCGGCATTATATGTATTGCTTCTTGTCGAACATTTTTGCACCCAAGTCTCTGATTATAAATTCAATAACACTTAAATTAAATTCTTGTGCTTTTGAACAACCATGAAAATAAGTCTTGGCATATAATTACCATTGGTCATTTCATTTACCTTTAAACTCTCTTTTTCAAGAGTTTAATTGCAAGGTATTACTTCTTCTTGCAGTTGAAGCCTAGAATTGTTGTCTGTAGTCCGATTAATCCGGAAAAGTCATGTGCCAATATACCATAGAGCATTAATATTTCATAAGTATATAAGGACACAGTTCCAAACACTTTCAACTTGCTGAGGTTTAATAAATAGCAATATCATGTCTTCGATAAAAGCTGCTGTAGCTAATAAGGTTAGTGATGGTCCATATTCCACTAGAATTGTGGAAGTACCCAAGCCAAAGGTCTCAGATTCAAGTATCTTGATAAAAACGGTTGCAATAGCTGTTAATCAGATTGATTACTTATTGCTTGCAAATAAGGTTCCTAAGGATGGAAATATCGTGGGATGTGAATTAAGTGGGATTGTTGATGAAGTTGGTAGTAAAGTTTCACAAGTTCAAGTGGGAGATTACGTCTCCGCATTTGTCGCAGGAGAATGGTATGGAGTTGAAGGTGCATTTAGTGAATTCGTTTCTGTTACTGAAACTGCTGTTATAAAGCACGATAAGGCATCTTTCAAAACCAATGCATTGAAGCCTGGACCGTATGAAGCAGGTCCAGTTGATTCTTTTGAAAGTGCAGCTTCGCAGAACTTTTCGCTTGCTACTGCAGCAGTTTCATTTTGTCATGAATTAGGGCTTGAAGCCAATCGTGATTATTCTGATGAAACCATATTGATATGGGGAGGTGCAACAACTGTTGGAACCATTGCAATTCAATTAGCTAAAAAAATCTACGGCTTGAAAGTTATTACGACTGCTTCACCTGGCAATAAGGATTTCTTGACTAATTTGGGCGCTGATGCCGTTTTTGACTATCACGATCAGGATGTTATTCAAAAAATCAAAAGCTACGACAATAACATTAAATATGGATTGGATTCAGTAGGAAGCGTTCCTACGTTTCAAGGGGTTTACGATGCTACAGTCAATAATGCAATTATTGATAATGTGTATTTAGTTTCTTCTACTGCTTTGAAATTAGACCCTAGTCGAAATGTTGAGTTTAAGAGGGTGTTTGTTCACCTAGCAATATGTGATTCCCAATTTCAAAATGGGGACCCAATCAAGACCACACCTGAGTTACTTGACCATTTCAGAACCTTTTGGTTCGATGTTTTGCCCAAGCACTTTGATCAACTTATAACCACCAATTTAAGAGTTTTGGAGCCGGGTCTTCCAAGTGTTAACACTGCGTTGGAGTTGTTTGCTAACGGGGAAATACATGCTGAAAAAATTGTATTCCGAATCAAGTAGTATTTTTGCAAATATGGTAACATTTAAAAACTAATTTCCGAAATTCTTTTCTTTTGTAGAAACACCAAATGTTCTTTCACTTCTATATTTCTATTATATTCTTCACATGTATATTATTATTATCATTACCAATATTAACAACAGCTGTTACACTATTATTAATGGATGGAAACTCCAATACAAGTTTCTACGAAGCATGCGAAGATTACGGCCTAAAAGTATTAGGCTGCTCGAAGTTCAAGTATATTCGGAGTATAAAAGCATCAAATATATTAAAAATGCAACTAACAATATTTGAAGGTAGTCACCAATAACTCTAATTCAATAATAATTCATTACCTTATGCTCTTCAAAATTTATCAAAGTTTGATCTTTAATGCAATCGGTCTTCAGAAGTTTTTTCAAATCATTGACGAAGATCTTGAAAAAAAAAAACACCCAAATATGGGAGTAATCTAGGATTAGAAATTTCAGTATGTAATACACTGTAGTATGAAGATCAGAACATTTTACTATGCTGTTGGATCGTACCTTAATGGAAATATAGATGCAAAATGCCCGTAACATAAATTGTGTTTTATGCACAACTGAGTTTTCGAGATTTTTTAGAACACCAAATAGGTTTCTATTGATACGATTGTATACAATTCGAAACAAAGGAGACTACTAGGATATGAGTGACGCTAAATTACAAAGAACTATTCTTCGTTTCAAATCGAAAATAGAAAGTGGTGCCTACTATGAAGCACATCAAACTTTGAGAACAATTACCAATAGATATGTCAAGTCGAATCAATATAGTGAGGCAATTGATTTATTATACCAAGGGTCGTCTATTTTATCATCAAATAAAGAATATGCATCAGCCAGTGATTTGATAAGTTATTTGATTAACGTGTATGAAGAGAGTGATATCAAATGTACCAACGAAGGAAATAATAAGGACTACAAATTGAAATTAATTGAATTAATTAGCTTGTTACCAGACACAGACCCAAGTTTACCGGACTTAGCAAAAAATAGTATTAGTTGGTCTCAAACTGATAAACTGAAGTTTGGCGATTGTGATTTGCATCATACTTTCGGAACTAAGTTTTTGAATAGTGTCAAGGATGAATCAAACAACCTTACTGAAGATGACAGGCAGAAGTTATTTGCATACGCAGAATCTCATTTAATATTAGGTACACACGAATCCTTGCCGGTTTATATCGATTTTCTTTACCAATGGTTCGAAGAGTCCAAGAATGACGTGGATCCAGGTATTTTTATGAGCAGAGCAGTTATTAATTATTCGTACTTGAAAAACGTTAAGTTTGTGCAAGAATCCATTAATAAGTTTATGTCTAAGCTCATAGTCAACCATAAAGACTACGAAGTTATCGAAGAAAGCGAATCAAAAATTTACTATTACCAAGATCCTAATTATCAATTTGTCAACTTTTTACAATTATTATCCATTACTCTTACCAAAGAGAATGCAGGTCAGAAATTTATGAAGTTGTACGACGAATATAAGAACCTATTAGTGAAGTTCGAGTCTTTAGGACCAGTTGAATATTTAGGCAGATTATACTTTGGTTTAAGCTTAGGCAATCCTCAGGGTGGTCAAAATATGTTGGCAAACTTGATGGGTGGTTTATTCAAATAAGTATATAAACACACAAGTACATAAACATACATATAATACAATATTAATATTCGTCGACACCAGCGATTCCCTCGGCATCCTTGATAACACAGGAGCTGTCTAAAGCTTCAACCAATTCTGGCCGTTTTGCTTTCAATAATTCATGTTTCGCTTCCGAATATGTACACCATCTTCTCTGTCTTTTATCCAGTTCTGGCCATTTGGAACTTAATTGATCAACAACCATTTCATAAAAATGGAATTCCGACTTGGGTATAACCCCTTTTGGATCAAAGTCTTTCCCCTTCTCCAAAACTGGTGCCTTCTTACCTCTTGAATCCAATGCAACGGGTAGCTTATTCAATATCTTTCCTTCACAACCGGCCTCCTCCCAGGTTTCTCTGACAGCACTAACAACAAAATCATCCCCTTCATCGAGCTCAACTCCTCCTTTAGGAAATACCCATCTGTTCTTATGAGAAGTAGACAGAATCATTATGACCTTATCTTTGGTATCATTCATGCAAATACATCCTGCAACTATTCTTGCGCTAGTTTCTGGATTATATCTCTGATTTTCCCTTCCAACTCTCGATTCAGCACATTTAACACGTAAATTGGGGTTAACAGACCCTGTACCATCACTCATAATACAATAGATGTATATACTACTGTAAACTAAATTCAAACGTGGTCATAATAGGAACCTTTTAATACATTGAATAAAATCACGTGCTTTAAAGTGAATATGATCGGCCTTATAGTCAACAGTAGTTTCTAATAGTTGATCATTTAATCGAAAAGATATAGATCAATTATGAAGATATCGTGTTATTTATTGGCATACTTGGTTACTCAGGTAGCAGGTCATGGAGATCATAATCAAAATAATAAAAAGCCTGATGGGTTGAGCTGGCAAAACTGGCATATGATTGAAGAACATCAAATGGATCAGTACGATGCCGAGGCGTTCTTCAAGATTCATGATTTGAAAAATAAGGGGACTTGGTCTAGGGATGATATATTGAACTTGTATGGATTGTTGAGAGAGTCAGTTGTAGGTGACGGATCAGGTATGGGTGAACATTCACACCAACAAGAGTCAATAACACAAGAGGCCAAAGATCATGTGGTAAATTCTATCCTTGAATTGATCGATACTAACGGAGACAAACAGATTTCGTTGGATGAATGGAGACAGTTTTCAAAGAAGGGAGAGTTGCCGGATTTTGGATATGGCCAGGGCCATCATTTGGATTTTGAAACAGAATACGAAGAGCATCATTGGAACAAGTACCATGCCAATCAAGATCCCGAAGTGTTAATCAAACATAAAGAAGACATAGAGCACGAATTGTTGCATCACGAACACGAGATCGAGGAATCCCATAATGCTGCCCCCGATATCAGAAAGTTCACTGACAACTACTTATCGGACATCAGAATTCAAAACGTGCCTTCAAAGTATAAAAATCAATAGTCTACATAGATAATTTCACGATATAGTTTTGTATTTGGCTCTCTACAAATAATGATGTAAATAGAGTCCATGTGTTGTGTACCGATATATAAACTGGAGCAACCCTATCCAGTGTCTATTTCTATCTCTGCCTCTAAAAACAAACCCGCAATTGATACCATACGGCCATCTATTTATCTAAAGAGCCAAATGCACAATCTCTTAAGCTTTGCAAATCTTGTGAGCACTTCTTTTGATCACTGCCATTCATCTTCAAACACGCCTCGTATGCTTGCAATTTCCCAGAACAAACTCCTTGGATCTTCTGGAAAGCTGGAACGTCCTTCTTAATACATCCTGCTAAATTATATTGTTCTAAAGCACATTGATTTGCATCTGGTGAAGGTTTTGACATGCATTGATGAAATGCTAAGAACTGTTGTGGACAATGGCGAGCAATGTCTTCGAGAAGTATTTGATCAAGAAGACCACTTTGACCTGAAGACATACTGAAACAGATTATATATTATAAATATTAAGGATATATATAATTCACAAGAAGAAGAACAATAATTCAACAATCATATGGTAAAGGTTGCAGCAGACCAAGCGATAATTTTCAGTCAGTATTGACACGCACAAATATGGCAGAATTAATAAACTTGTATTATCTATGATATAGAAGAGATATTCAACTCAAACGGATGGCGTATTTCTCAAAATTACCGCATAGTATTAGGACTACGTTGATAACATTGACATGGTTTCCAGTTTTGTATACATTTTCGAACCATGTATATCAACCATGCCAAATTACAGGTATGTCCATGACTCCAACATTCAACCCAGGTACGGAAACCATGACTGATGATGTTGCGTTGGTTCAAAAGTTTAACTTGAAAAAGCCTAATTCGTTGAAGAGAGGTGATGTGATTATGTTTAGATCACCACAAGATCCTGAAAAGTTGCTAACTAAGAGAGTGGTTGGCGTACAAGGTGATGTGATTGCGACCAAGACGCCTCCATATCCAAGACCACAGGCCACAATACCCAGAAATCACTTGTGGGTCGAAGGCGACAACACATTTCATTCCGTGGATTCTAATAATTTTGGCCCAATAAGCCAGGCATTGGTCATAGGGAAGGTGATTGGGGTAATATGGCCCATCTCGAGGTTTGGAACAGATATTTCAGAAGGTGGTAGAGAAGCAAGAAAGATAAACGAAAACTTACAGGTAAAACTGTTGGATAATATTAAATAGACCAGAGCACTCGTGGTCATTTTGCATAACTATTAATTCTATAAATATTTGTTGAAAGGATATTCTCATCGAGTATCTAGGCACCGCTTAATTTTATCTGCCCTTTTGATAATCCAAGGATCCAATCTAAAAGGTGCTAGCTCATCATTTATATTATACGATTCACGATTTTGGTTCAGCATTTCTCTCCTATGTATTTTAGTTAAGGGTTTAGTATACTCCATTTCTAATAGAGTTTCTGTATCAAAGCACTTGTTTCCAATATAATCATCTTTGCATATATACCGTGGTACCCATAAATCTAACACCGGCCTGAAAACATGATTCGCATAATGATAGTAGAGCAAACCACGATTATATTCTCTTTGCAATATTTGCTTAAATCCTCTCGGTACATAAGCGATAGATCCTTCGAATAGTGTAGGAATTAAGGGGTTCAAATCTTCGAGCGTATAGAAATGGTTATCCTTACAGTTAAAAACATTCTGAGCATTCCAAAGCTCTGTTTTTCTGATAGATAAGTCCTTATAAAGGTCCTCTTTCAGAATAGTATGAGAGTTATCTTTCATAACAAAATCATTGTCCAAGACTTGATTCAACTCAGAAAATGACTTATCATTTATTGAGATATCATTCACAGTATTTGTGAAAGCTATCGCTGTGATATCAACATAGAAGCCTGTTTCTGTATCAATGAATCTTGCGTCTATCGTATTTTCACCGCTGCCTTTCTGTCTATCAAATAATGCCGGACTAACATCCACTAAATAGGAGCCAACACCTAGATTCAAGTTGAATTCTTGATCGGTTAGGTCTAATACCAAAGACTGATTATAGTATTTTGCTATTTTTATCAACGATTCCATAGTTATTTGGACGTCCAAATCTTGATCCCACGGCAAACTCATACCATTCCAATACCACCCCAACAAAGAACCATGGGCAATCCAAGTTTTAATACCTAATGTGTTAGAAAACCGTAGCCATGCTCGACTTAATCGATGTAATATCGCTTTTCTTTCATAATTGGAATAATGTAGTTGCTTGAAAAATCGCCAATCATAATGATTGTCTGTTTGTCCAACAACCGTTGCCTCATGGAAATATTTATTTCGGGTCGAATTAACTATATCGATCTGTGATAAAATCTTTTCATAAAAATTGTGATCCAACGTGCTGTTCAAAGATCCTATCAACTTTTCCTTGAGAAAGCTATTAACTTCACCCAAAAAAAAATCATCCTTTGTTAAACGATTAGAGTTATTTTCACCAGATATAACAAGTCGAAACATATCACCAGTTAGTTCTTCATCTGCAACATACGAAAGATTGGCAATTCGTAAAGATAACAACTCCATAAGTTTGTCTACTTCTTCGTGTATACTTATACTCTGACCAGTTATGCCAGTTAAACAGATTGTTTGGTTTCTTATAAAATAAAACAAATCACTCTTTCTATAATCTTCTCTCAATGAGTATGTTGGAACTATAAGTCCACTTCTATTTGGTCCTACCCCTAGTAGAAAGAGCTTCTCTGGAGGAGGTGCAGAGTGCATTAAGTATGAAGATCCAATGATTTTCCTTACTTCTTCAGACATCGAGGCTTCTACAGGTTGAAATATTTTAAACTGAATGCCTCCTATACCTTCACGGTTTGGTAAATCCTGGCAACTCTCCAAAAATTCGGTCCCATTGAGCCCATGAAAATCGTAAAATTTACTGCAATCTAGATTTCGGAACGGCTTGTGTTGGAGATAAAGTCTAGTCTGCAAATCTAGAAGCGAGTCCCAACTAAAAGGGATCCTTAATTCATCAACACTCTCGAAAGATTCTTGCCTTAGCATACGTGAGAGATAAGAAAACCAAAGAGCCGGTAATAATCGTGGATCATATTCATTATCGAAACCAAAATATCCATTTTTAGACAAGCATATTGACCTTCTATCTTCTTCATCCCTATACGCAATAGAGCCATTGGGTATATATGACTTAGTCAATATCTCAAGCAACGGAGCTGTAGACGAATCGATATTATATGCATTTATAATCAGTAAAACCTCTGGTTGATACCAAAAAAATCTCGGAAAATATCCAGAAAGTACGCATAGTATTAAATGACAAACATAAACAACTGTAACCACTCTCATTAGCTTGCATTTACTGAAATATGCAACAATTAACATTATAGAACTGATTAAATATGGCAATAATGATAAACTATATACAGTTGTCAGCACTTTTAATAAATCCAACATATTATTTCTATATCATCATATGGCCCGTGATTTAATAGAACGGTTCGTCTATCAAAATTCATATTTGGGTTTACAATAGAACAGAGTATACTTGCAATCCAAGAGAACTAGGTCAATGCATATTGGAATAATAAAATAAGTCGTGTAAATACCTCAAATCATCAGACATATATAGAGACGTCTCTAAGATCCACATAGATGTTGTTGTGTTGTTGTGTTGTTCCTTTTGTTTCTTTGGTATGTACTATTCATGAAGTTCGAGAACTAAAATTGGGATAAGTTCTTTTCAGAGACGAGTTAAACGCTCATACAGGTCAATTGAGTTCCAGGCACATATTATGCATTTGTTAATTCAATTTGTAAGATTCAGATTTTTCTGAATTTCTGGGTAATTTTTCTGAAGTGGTATATTTATGATGTTGAATGACACTTCTTCTTTATGTTTGTTTTTTGTAATCGATGCTTGTTTTTTGCAAAACTCTTTTTGGGGCCAAGCAATTTATCACCCCACATTGAACTCAATCAGTTCTGTTCAAAGTTTTAACCCAGGATTACCATACCACTATTAATTAGAATAGTTCTAGAGTAGGCTGTTGTGTGCTATTCATAATCTCAGTTTTATTTTGAAGACTAATGTCAATTTGTAAGGTATTTTTCTCTAGGTTAACCTCACATTAACGTTGAGTTTGTAATTTATCTGTGACAACATCAGGTTGCAATCAAATAATAGAGGTTCGACTAAGATCATGTTTATACAGTTATATCCTTCAACAATTCAATTGCCCACAAATGAAATTTGACAAATATTTGGTCATCATCTGTTAATTCAACTAACGATTTTGGCCTGATTAATGATCTCCGCAAGTACCTTTCATTATCGAACATGGCACCATTGGTGTTACTAGCTTCCTTTTTCATAATTGCATCTTTAATGACGATTTCAACTTGGGCTTGTATTAAGGAAATTATCTCGCTTAAATACGTCGCTACTATATCCCAATTTTGTAGTAAGTTTATTTCAGAATCAGCTATTACCATGAGCGAATATTTTCTTTCTGACCCACGGGAACTCACATCTTTAACCTTAAATATTTTACTTATGCAATAACCATTAATCACGTCTCCGTAAAATATTGGCTTTGAAAGATCGGTTGTTGTTTCTACCGATAATGACTTCATAATTAGTTTGGTTAACGATGTATATCGCTGTTGCGACGATGGATAATGTGTAGATATATACACATCTGAGGTACTGGATTCATCCTTATTATCCATGGTTGTGACTAAGTTCACTGCATCATCTGGAAGGATAAGCTTGCATGAAGCACACGAATGCAACTTTGAAGTATCTCGTAATAAATGATCAGATTTATCTTGTAAAGTGGTCATCTGTGTGCATATTATTGTAGAAGGCCCATGTAGCTCACAAAAATGGGCTAGACAAACTATATAGTTTACCATATTGTTTATATAAACAGTCGTTTAACAAGAACCACCACTAATGTAAGTTCCAATAAATAATCCTGCGAAATATGAAAAATTAGTTTATCTAGTCAAGCACCTTGACAGAATTTAATGGATAATAATGAGATTAAGATGGAGTATAATAATGACTATAAACTAAGAAGTATAAAGAGAATATTTCTACGGAACTTATACTTAGAACTGAAACCCGAACAAGAAAAAAATGGTAAACATATAGATGCTACGACAGTCTCACCAAGGAAAGAAGAACTGATAGGAAGACGCAGGAGCTTACTTCAATCATTTACACAGTTCGATGAACTTACAAGTCTTGAATTGCTACATATAAATACATTGAAGCTAGTTGATTCGTTTTTCACGTTGCATATTCCTTATATGAATGATGAATTGTTAGTCTATGTCAGTGAAGATATCGTATCTAACATGAATCCTAACTTTAGACCAATATCGTTACCAACATTACCTGATTGCAATTCACCAAATGTCATACTAAAGATATGGAGTAAAACTTCTGAAAGTAGTCAATGGAAATTGTTCTACAAATATGATATTGATTTGAGGAAGTTATGGTATATTGGGGATACATTGATAGATAAAGAAAATTATTTCCATAGCAATTCGGTAATATTTAATTTAAATGATCGTTATTATACAATGCCTGATTCCTTAATTGTTGAGCAAGAACAAATGATTAGCAATACTTCTAGTACCGATTCGAAGCATATTTTGCCATCTTATTCATTTGATTCAATTCGATCATTAAACAGCATATCTAAATCATTGAAGGAACTAATGAAATCTAAGAATAAAACTTCTAAACAAATAAATGAGTTGATAAGTGAACCAAAGGATTTATTGGGAGGATTATCTAACTCAAATGATATAAACATCGAGCAAGAAATATTGTCAACAGAAAGCGCAAGGTTGGATAAGTATATAGAAAGACAAGAAAGAATTAACGACAATATAACATCTGAAATAATGGCAAAGAAAATTCACATCAGTCATTTGAAACAGGCTATTAATGAAACTTTACCGCCTAAGGTTGAAATGGCCAAAAATCATATAGAAATTGCAGAATCACAAATTGCACCGATTTGCGAATCATTAGACAATCTGCTTTATCCATCTATTGTTCAAAACTTGCAAGAGGCAACTCAAATTTTGAAGGAGATTTTGTTTATTGAAAATTTTGACAATAGCATTAAATTTACAATCATGGGACTAGAGTTTCCCCTGAGCATTAAAGATTTACTAGATATATGTTACTACAACAAACATGATTTGCATAATTATAATACTGGTGAAATTAAGTTTGCAAATGAAATAGACTCCCATCAAACGAAAGTCAATCAAATTAATGCTGCATTGAATTATATCGTTCAGCTAATTAATAATATTGCGCTAATTACCAATATTAACTTAAAATACAAAATGCATTCCTATGAAAGTCTTTGTTACATATTGGATCCTATAAGGAGCGATTCTAATCAAGATATTGTTAAGTATCCACTATATTATGATCAAGCAGACACGTTGAAATTACCCGTTGATCGACAGGATCGATGTGACAGGAAATTCGACTTACAAAACAAGAGCTTTGAAACAGGCCTCGACTTATTAAACAGGAATTTATTAAGCCTTATTAAAGATGTGGCTGATGATTATGATAAATACTACAAGACGAATAAAAATACACTGCTTTCGAATAACATACCTATTGACTGTTTGGATAATTTCTTATGGAATCTACAATATCTAGTGCTATTTATCACGGCACCTACTAATATTAAATCAGTGTAGCTTATGCGAAAACTGGTACCGCGTAAGCTTATATGTTAAGAAAAGCTTGCATTGGCATACATATAGTGCATATTCTCTTATTGGCCTCCATGTGGCATTGCTCCCGAATTAATTTTAACTATTATCTCACATATATAATAATAATTCAATTTTAAGATAATTTTAGGCCAAACAAAATTGAAGCACTATATAAAAATGTTTGGATTAGGTTTGTCCCATGAGATATCCTTCTTAAATATAGCATGGGGTTTTACATGATTTCGCCAGGAATGTAGTAATAGTTAGTTTGTAGATATATTATATATTTGTTATAACTAGTTCGCTACAAAAGCAAATAGACGATAAAGTAAATATAAATAATCTACTTAATTTGACTTACTGATTAAAGTAATAAGCAGCCCGCGATAGCACCGATAGCACCGTATCCTATTCCATTCGAATTAGCGCCAGCACTGGAGCTACTAGAAGTAGAGCTAGATTTGCTACTAGCTGCTGCTCCGGTGGCAGAGCTACTAGATTTGGAACTAGACTTAGCACTAGATTTCGAACTGGAAGAACTAGTCGAATTTTTCTTTGCCGAAGATGAGGATGCTGCTCTCTTGGCAATACCTTCACCAATTTGGAAGTCATTTGCTTGAGCAGAAACTGTAGCAGCAGCTAAAAGTAAAGATAAGACAGTGGAAGTTTTCATGATAGTATAAAATATAGAATGATACAAAAAAATTACCTAGAAAGTAGGCAAACAGTAAGCCTTTTATATTCGATGGCTAAGGAATCTTTAGAGGATGCTGTGCTTATACCTCTAAGTTGACAGAAGCTAAAATTAAATCCACGTTTATTTTGACAGACTTTATTAACATATAAGCCTCGAGAATTGCTTCTGGCTATGCCCACCTGTTTACTTCAGATCACTTCAAACTACATACAATTAGGGGTACCAATTGCAAACTGGGTATAAATCGTTGACAATGCACCAGTCACGTCAAGCAAGTTACGACCTCGTATATTTAATATGTCAAAGAAAACAATAGCACTGTGTCAAAAATATTGGCTTAGACAGTATTTAATTTTAAAAAATATATTTTGCATTCATATTAGGTATGTTGCGCAAGTGCAATTACGGGCTGAGCTTGACATGAGGTCAAAAAGAGTATTTTAGACATGCATGACACCGTTGATAATGTTTTAAAGGCTCTACAAGGCTTATATAACTTACTTTGTAAACATGTTGTAATAGTTAATAATAATACACAGTCTGCAATATTAAAAATATAAGTAAAATAGGCATCAGCCCATGAACCCCCCACCCGCGAGACATAAGTTTCTTCTCGTGAAATGAACTTTGTAAATAGGGGTCTTTTTGGCAAAGTAGGCTGTCATATGGTCACTAGTGGCTATGATTTCCTTTCTACTTGACTTATCGTTTTTAAAGTTTTGCGAATTGGCACTTGCATTTCTTGATGTGCCATTTGCATTGTTTGAATTACTATCAAAACTGAAAGCTTCAGGCTCGGGGCCCGCATCGTTTGTATTCTTTTTGACATCCCATACTCTGACTGTGTTATCTGCGCCACTGCTTACCAAAACACCTCCATCTCTAGAAAATGCTAATGAGTAAATAGACGATCTACCGTGCCCTCTCATTGTTTTCAATCTTCTACCGGAACCTGCATCCCATATATTAACAACCCCATCTTCACCAGCACTGGCTAACCATCTCCCGTCATAGGAAACTGACATGCAATTAACAGGACCAGTATGTCCCATAAATATACGCACAGAATTACCAGTTTGAACATCCCACATACGGCACGTTTTATCCGACGATCCTGTAAACACATAATTTGAATTAGGATGGAATTCAATACAGTCAACATCATTGATGTGGCCTGCGAAAATTCTCAATGGGTAAATATGATCGGTAGCCCACAATCTTGCGGTTTGATCGTGAGAAGCAGTGGCGAAGTAGTGTCCAAATGGAGAGAATTTAACATCCCAAATAGGTTGATTGTGTCCTTTGTAAGATACTAAAGCGGAATAAGAGTCTAATGACCATAATCTCACAGTTTTGTCTTCGGATCCAGAAATCAAGTATCTGTTGTCTGGAGAAAAGGACACGCCATACACTGGCCCACTATGTCCTATTAATTTACGGCTATTGTCATTATTGTACTTATCCTTTTTAAATACTGACTTCAAAGGTTTCCCATCAAGACTCCATAATTTTATAAAACTATCCTGAAATCCTGCAGCCATTAAATTAGAATCATCATTAAAATCCAAACATGTCATATCATTATTTGTGTTATGAAATGTATACATACAGACAGAAGGAGCACTTGCTTGTATAGCCCCCAACTTAATTTTCGATCGAGAGTCTTCAACGGCTAAAATCTGTCTCTTGATGTCAGACGCATCCTTTAAAGGTAATGGTAACGATTCTCTTGCTGGCGAGTCATCTTCGACAGAAGTTATATCTTGAAACTCTTCTACTAAAGTCTTATCGTTAACGGGGTCTGCCTTTTCATCTTTAACTTTCAACTCAGCTTCAATTTCCTTTTGTACCTCTGGGTCCATTGGTAATTTACCCAATTTAACTGGCTGTTCATTGAATTTATCTATTTCATTAGTTTTGGTAATGTAATCGGGTATACCCTCATCTGGATTAGCTTCACCTTCTTGATCAACCTTATCTGGCTTAGTTGTTGAAATAATAGGATTTAAATATTGATTAATAATACGAATTAAAATGGCTCCACCAACTGCTTCATTTTCATGCAAGAAATATAATAATAAATTAATTGAAGTCTTGGAGACAATAATTCTATATTTATTATTTCTGTAAGCTTGAGCCAATTCATTTTCCTTCAAATGTTCTGGTAAGGAAATACCTGCTAGCTTATTAATCTCCAATCCGTGCAACATAACATGATCGCCTTTAAATTTATCCAAGAACCTTTTGGCTTGTGATGAAAAGTTCTTAGCAATTAATTCCAAGAAACAATGAATGAAAATTGGATATAATAATCTTGATAATTCAGGCTTGTATAAATCTAAAGAAGTTTCCACCCAACTTCTCAACATAGAATAAACTCTATAATATATTTCTGGATCATTTTCACGCTTTTGCTTCTCTTCATAATCCCTTAAGTCTCTTAATTCTTTCTCCTTAGCAAGTCTAAACTCTCTATCTCTTGAATCTCTCAATTCACGTTCTATTCTGACTTGTTTATCTCTTAATTCTCTTAATTCTCGTTCATGTCTACTTGCCTTGTCTTTCAAATCCTTCTCTCTTCTGGATATTTCAACTGGACTAGCTATATTGGACGTTGCAGGACTAACTGATGGTACTGATGGTGTTGGTGTATTGGAACTTTCCAATCTGAGCATAGATTCGGTTTTATTGTAACCCTTTTTATTAAGGTATTCCAACACGATACGATTCAAATCTGCTTGGGAAAATTGTGGCTGCGGACCCCTAGGCGGTTGCAGTGCTGTTTGAGGTTGTTGTTGTCTTGCGTTGCCTTGTTGGGGTCGTACCTGTTGCTGGCCTGCTCTCGAATTTTGAGGAGCGGATTGTTGATTGCTATTTGAATCATTAGATTGATTATTCTCCATCTTATTTGTATATCTGCTTCTGATAGTACTCCTATGGAAATGGATTAATCTTGGATGCTTAACGAATATGCTTACACTGTATGGTTAGAACTAGTTTTGTCGATAGAATTTGAATCGCGACATCAGTGCGACATTTAACACGACATTCATATATTACGTCTATATAGTATATGCTAGTGAAAAATGGATTGCAACAAGCTAGCTAGCATTAAGAATAGGCTTAGCTATATCCCAAGGACCTTGTAGCTCGTTCTTGTATTTCTGAAGGAACAAGAAGTAATTAGGCATTATGAAGGCTATTCCTACCTGAATTAGTATCCACACGATTAAAGCATTAAACCCTATTAAGATGGAAATTAAATAATACACGACACTTGATACGGATAGGACTAAACATCTGTGGTAATATTTGCTTCTTAAATGCTTCCTTATACTGAAATCAAAAAGTGGTAAAAGGATATTTATCTGTATAGCAAATAATATGAAGCAAAACACCTGTACTGTAGAATTGAGCCGTGATGCAAGCACTATAGCATTGGATAATGATATATTAGTAGATATTATAGGCATATAATGGCTGCTTGAAGTATTAACACCATAGTCATGGAAAATTGTATTTGCTAGGCATAAAATAAGCGATAAGGCCCAAATAGAATCGGACGACGTAGACTTCGTTAGAGACTTTAAAACAGGAGATAGCAACAAGATAATGAAAATAATGATTAGAAAGGATTTGACTTTAGGCTTGGGTCCAGAAGATAGGGCTGGTGAAGATTTTGGAATTGGGTGAGACCCCAAATTTTTTTGATCAGCTAATGAATTATTGATTTGATCCCATGCTATGAATCCTATGATAGAACAGCAGCTGCTCATTAGGGTTGGCCAAATCGAATTCCAATATTGCAAATAAACACCCGTAAACACTAAAATTACTAGCAATAGATTGGACAAATGAAATGCAATTAATGTGAAGTCATCGACTAACTTCCAGTACGAATATTTTAAAACGGTAGTATTTCTCTTTAACTGAGCGAGGAAAGATTCATTGGTGTAGTTATCTGGATAAGGCTGCTGTAAGTAGAGCAATTTTTTCCATGGTGTCAGTTTTTTTCTAATTGGAGATCTAGAACGGACCTTGTATAAATTCTTTTTGATATTCTGTATTTCAGGGCGAGTGGACTGGCTATTAGGTACTTTTAATGAGTTCATCTCAGTATGCCATTGAGTTAGTTTAATGTATGAAATTTAGTAGTAAGAACATGTATATTTCATCCCATTAGATAAATGTGAGATTGTAAAAGATTTGTCTTTTATCTATAAGTAATGATGTCTACGAATAATCGAAGCTCTTTTTATATAATAATATATTTACGTGATGGAAAGCTCCAGCAAAGTATCTACTGATCAAATGCGCAAAAAAAAATATTATCATAATACTATCTAGTATGAATAATAAACTATTTTGAATTCAACATGATAAGAAATAATACCGACAAGTTACCTGTACCTCATCACTCGTATAACACATCAGTCTCATCTACGTCTAGTATAGGGCCCACAGGATTCAACATCAATCATAGAGCAAATAAATCAGCATCAAGCACTGCACGATTATCTCGAACAAACACTAATAATACAGACACATATAGTAATGATGTACAAAGTATAAAAACTGCAGACAGATTACCCACAGCCAAGCCTAGTGTAACATACCTGGACAAACTCTGGACACAAATTGACGTTCTTGATGACGTCAAAAATATGTCAAACCAGGTTAGACTCAAAGGATCGTTTTTTAACGATAAGTTTAATGAAGAGCTAGAAAAATTAAAATCACTGCAAAACAAGTTATTCGAGGTGATGTCAAACCAGCATTTTAAGAGTTACTCTGATAAAGATTATCAAAAACATTTGTATAAACTCAATGTGGCCACACCTAATGCCAGTACTCCGCAACTCCTCAACCAAATTTCTGAAGGGGACAGAAACCCCCAAAATGAAAGGCTTACTGAGTTTTTTGCCAAAGATGCGGAAGACCTGAAGCACATTCTATATAAGAAACAGAATTTTGATGAAATCAGCCAGTACGTGGAAGATGTGAGAGTGAATTTAGATAATATAGGTCAATCCATGAAGAAGTTTGATGAAAATACTAGAGATTTATGGTAATCTAATTTGGTGTCCATATTGTCAACTTAAAGGGCTTTCTAAGTATCATGTATCCCAAACCTTCAGTCATCGTGCCGTTCTTGCATATTTAAGTTTAATTGTGGTTTTCGCATTTCCGAATTCAGAACTCCGATACCACGTCATAATAATGAAAAAAAATTTCGCCACTAAAACTTATAAGGGACTCAAAACCTCCGCTACTTGTCGCAGTTTTTGTAAAGGGGGTAGTTATTTTAGCATTCTGGAGTACATTTGTGGACCATGGGGATTGCAAGCGGATGAGCATTGTCCGCTATTCGCGGAAAAACTACTGACTGCGCGTACGATCGGATTAATATTACGTGGACTCAATTCGATTTTCCAGTGTCAATCTTTATATTTATGAATGTAGAGTAATATATATATATATCAGCTTGTACCTGATGCTGTTCCGATGTAGATGAATATACCTTCTTGAATATAAAGCCTTTTTTATGTCCCTTTGTATTGTAGAATGTAATGCGTCACGGTGTTCAACAATATTCCGGAGATTTTGAGCCCCGTCTTATCGACGTTTTTTTCTTCTCAACTGACTATTCGTCACTCTATCGGGTGTTATTATTGAAACATTAGGCCTTATATATAAGTCGGAAAATTCATTCAGAGAATAGATAATTGATTTTATATCTTATTATTTTAATTTCATAAATTAGTACTTAATATTAGACGAAAATGGTGCACTTAGGTCCAAAACCTCCACAACACAGAAAGGGTACATTTACTGACGTTCCTGAAGATCTCATTAAGGAGTTGAAGGAATTGGAAGAATTATTGACTGTTTCTCCAGACACCTTGAAAAAAATCACTGATCACTTCATCACTGAATTAGAAAAGGGTTTATCTAAGGAAGGGGGTAACATTCCTATGATTCCTGGATGGGTCTTGGATTTCCCAACTGGTAAAGAAAAGGGGGACTACTTGGCTATTGATTTGGGTGGAACCAACTTGAGAGTCGTGTTAGTTAAGTTAGGTGGTAACAGAGATTTTGACACCACTCAATCTAAATTCGCATTGCCAGAAACCATGAGAACTGCTACTTCTGAAGAATTGTGGACTTTCATTGCTGAATGTTTGAAGAAATTCGTTGAAGAAGAATTCCCACAAGGTTGTACCAAGCCTTTACCATTAGGTTTTACCTTCTCTTATCCAGCTAGTCAAAAATCTATCAACACTGGTGTTTTACAAAGATGGACTAAAGGTTGGGACATCGATGGTGTCGAAGGCCACGATGTTGTTCCAATGTTACAAAAGGCTATTGAAAAGGTTGGTGTTCCAATTAATGTTGTTGCATTGATTAACGATACCACTGGTACATTGGTTGCTTCTATGTATACTGATGCTGAAACCAAGATGGGTTTGATCTATGGTACTGGTTGTAACGGTGCCTACTATGATGTTGTTGGTGATATTCCAAAGTTGGAAGGAAAGATGCCAAGTGACGTCTCAGAAAGCGCCCCAATGGCTATCAACTGTGAATATGGTGCTTTTGACAATGAACTCGTTGTGTTACCAAGAACTAAGTACGATATTCTCATCGATAAGCAATCTCCAAGACCAGGTCAACAAGCTTACGAAAAGATGATCTCTGGTTACTACTTAGGTGAAGTCTTGAGATTGATCTTACTTGACTTGACCAAAGAAAAGAAGTTGATCTTTAAGGACCAAGATTTATCTAAATTAGAAAAGGAATTCATCTTAGATACCTCCTTCCCATCTAAGATCGAAGAAGATCCATTTGAAAATTTGAGCGACACTGCTGAATTATTCCAACAAGTCTTAGGCATTCAAACCACTTCTCCAGAAAGAAAGATAATTCGTCGTCTTGCTGAATTGATCGGTGACAGATCTGCCAGATTATTTGTCTGTGGTATTGCTGCCATTTGTAAGAAGAGAGGTTACGAGACTGCTCACTGTGCTGCTGATGGTTCTGTTTACAACAAATATCCTGGTGTTAAAGAAAGAACTGCTAAGGCATTAAGAGATATCTTTGAGTGGGAAACTGAAGAAAATCTCATCACTATTGTGCACGCCGAAGATGGTTCCGGTGTTGGTGCTGCAGTCATCGCTGCTTTAACCGAAAAGAGATTGGAAGATGGCTTATCTGTTGGTATTAAAGAGTAAGCTTACCTGTAAATAATTCTCTAGAATTAGATAGTTAATAGCAAAGCAACATATATTGGGTATAACTGTAGTTCCAAATCATCACGTGATACACCAATAATTCATCTTAAAATTAGTTGAAGATGTAACTGATGTAGGACAACTAAGCTGTTTCGATCAACAGAAGAGAATAATGTCAGCTACATATAATGAGGTTGGAGTCAATAGAGATATTGACGTAGAAGATAATAATGATATTGCAACCGAAAAGTTTGTGGAAGAAACATCGGAGTTTTTAAACGAGGTTTTGCTTCTGAATAACCAAAGGGAAGGAGTTCATGATACAACAGATACTCAGAACCAACTGTCATCTGAAGATGTTAGTTATGCAGATGCAATAAATGCAAGTTTGTTTCCACTTCAAGAAGAAAAGGAACAATCAGTATATAATATAAATTTATGGACCATTTTAAGAAAGAGTTCGATTAATTTGATTTTGCCATTTATCAACGGTATGATGTTGGGATTTGGGGAAATATTAGCCCATGAAATAGGATTCCGTTACAATTGGGTTGGTACTAAAGTAGAGCCTCCAAGAAGAATCATTCGTAAAAATCAACAAAATCAATCTGCTTTCTTATAGCGCCTCGATGTCCTATATATATATGTATTAGTTATATACAATTCAATTTTATGATAATGACATGACAGAGTAACGTTAATAAGTTCATCCAATAACAATGCTAATATCGTTATTATTGCAATCAGTTTTGGGATGGACCGTAATTTTCCGAAATATTCTTTTTTACGTTCACCGTTCCGCTTTTCAACGGGAAATTATATATGAAATTAATTTGCATTATAAACATCTAATCGAAAAAGCATTGTTGATTATCTATCTAACCTAAGAATTAACAATATAATTCGTCAAGTATTGGAAAATGTCAGGTAACAAAGCTAACGAAAGAATCGAAACCGATGCGTTCGGAGAAATCTCCGTTCCAAATGATAAGTATTGGGGTGCCCAAAGTCAAAGATCGTTAGGTAATTTTGATATAGGTGATATTAGAATGCCAGAATCGATTGTTAAATCATTTGGTATTTTGAAGAAAGCTGCTGCAATTGTTAACGAAGAAATCGGTGCCTTGGACCCTCTGTTAGCAAAGGCTATCAAAGAGGCTGCAACTGAAGTTGCGGAAGGTAAATTGACGGAACATTTCCCATTAGTAGTCTACCAAACAGGCTCAGGTACTCAATCTAATATGAATGCCAACGAGGTTATTTCAAATAGAGCTATCGAAATTTTGGGAGGAAAAATGGGCTCAAAAAGTCCTGTTCATCCAAATGATCACTGTAACATGTCTCAGTCTTCGAACGATACTTTCCCAACAGTGATGCATATTGCCGCCGTTACTGAAATAAGCAATAAGTTAATTCCTTCATTAAAAGAACTTCGTGATGCGTTCGATGCTAAAGCCAAGGAATTTGAAAAGATCATCAAAATTGGTAGAACCCACTTACAAGATGCAACCCCATTAACTTTAGGTCAAGAATTCTCTGGTTACGTTCAACAATTAAGTTTCGGTATTGAACGTGTTGAACAAACTCTTCCAAGATTATCATACTTAGCTCAAGGTGGTACTGCTGTTGGAACTGGTTTGAATACCAGAAAGGGTTTCGATGTTAAGGTTGCAAATGAAGTGTCTAATCTTACTGGATTAAAATTCCAAACTGCTCCAAATAAATTCGAAGCATTGGCTGCACATGATGCATTTGTTGAAGCTTCGGGTGCTTTAAATACATTAGCCGTTTCTCTTTTCAAGATTGCTAATGATATCAGATACTTAGGTTCTGGTCCAAGATGTGGTTACGGGGAATTATCATTACCAGAGAATGAACCAGGCTCTTCAATTATGCCAGGTAAGGTTAACCCAACCCAATGTGAAGCCATGACTATGGTTTGTGCTCAAGTAATGGGTAATCATACTACTATCACGTTTTCCGGTGCATCTGGTCAGTTTGAATTGAACGTTTTCAAGCCTGTCATGGCTAGCAACTTGTTGTCTTCAATCAGATTAATTGGTGATGCATGTAAATCATTTAGAATTCACTGTGTTGAAGGTATTGTTGCCAACGAAGAAAAGATCTCCAAAGTTTTGAATGAATCTTTAATGTTAGTCACAGCCTTGAACCCAAAGATTGGTTATGACAATGCCTCCAAGGTCGCCAAAAATGCCCATAAAAAGGGTCTTACCTTAAAGCAATCATGCTTAGACTTAAACATGTTATCAGAAGAAGAGTTCGACCAGTGGGTCAGACCAGAGAATATGCTTGGTCCAAAATAATTAATATGTATTTACGATCCTATATACATTAAAAAATACAAAATGTCATTCATCGTCCGATTTTTCGTCGTCTTTTTCACTAAACAACTTATATGTCCTATTTTTACCAACGGGAAACCTCTTTTTCTTACCGCAAGTTTTGCATGAATGAACCAATATGTCATTATGTGGCGTTTTTTCTTTTGACTGATTTTCTATTTCTATACTTTCATTTACACCAGGAACTAATAATGTCTGACATCCTTTACAAATAGTTCTTTTCAAAATCGGTGAAAGTTTTGTTACCGATTTCTTAGAAATCAAATTAACGTTTCTAGCGATGGCTCTTGATAGTATGTCATATTTTGGTCTAGTTGCAAAATGACTTGATGCTTGGTATAAATATGATATTCTTGCATAATTATCTATATGAGGAACATTCTTAGGTGCTGGTTTACTTTGTTTCTTAGGACCCATGAAGCATATAGATAAATCATTCTAGTTTATATGGCGACTTTTGAAAAATCATATAGGCTTCCTAAGCGCGACATTGTACTAAATATGTCGTCGCCAAATTTGGGCTCTTGTATGAACAAATGGAGATTCTATCTAATAACCTTGCAAAAACCAATCTATTCTCTATAATCTTAATATAATTATTGATATATATACTTATAATGAGTGGTTACGATAGTGCTTTATCCATTTTTTCGTATGTATAATGATTGGAATGCAATTGGCATAATTCTGTTAAGATTCAAGAATCTTGCCACCCAATTTACAAATCGAGTACTAACTAATATTAAAATAGACCTGATGGACATGTTTTCCGTATGTATATTTGAATTTGATAGATATCGTAAAAAGATGAAATACTAACCCAATAATAGAGGTTGAATATGCTTCAGAAGCAGTTAAAAGAGGTACATGTGCCGTTGGTGTTAAAGGTAAAGAAACAGTGGTATTAGGGTGTGAGAAGAGAACTACATTAAAGTTACAAGATCCACGTATTACACCTTCAAAGATATGCAAAGTTGATAATCACGTCTTGCTAGCATTTGCTGGGTTGAATGCAGACGCAAGAATCTTGGTTGACAAGGCCAGAGTTGAAGCCCAGTCGCATAGATTAACATTGGAAGATTCTGTGACTGTTGAATATTTAACCAAATATGTAGCAGGTGTTCAACAGAAATACACCCAATCGGGTGGTGTTAGACCGTTCGGTATTGCCACCATAATTGCTGGGTTTGATAGTAATGACAATGTCCCAAAATTATATCAAACAGAACCATCGGGAGTTTACAATGCATGGAAGGCACATGCCATTGGAAGATCGTCTAAAACTGTAAAGGAATTCTTAGAAAAGCACTATGAAGAAGATATGAGTGATGAGCAAACTATTAAATTAACAATAAAGTCGTTATTAGAAGTGGTTCAAACAGGAGCAAAAAATATCGAGGTGTCTGTTTTGAAATCGGGTGATAGAATTGAAAAGTTGTCGATTGATGAGATCAAGAAGTATGTTGACGAGATTGAAGCCGAAATTGAAGCTGAAGCGCAAAAGAAGAAGCCAAAGTCTAGAGATGCGTAGAATAAATCGTTTTAATGTATTCTAATGAATGATAGCACTATAAATGAGTAAATTGTGTAAGTATAATAAAGTTAAGTAATATAGAATACAATTCGCTGCAACATGAGTGGTGAAAGGAAGGAAATCCGAACAACGTAGCCTTATAGTACGTATCAAGCAAGTTAATCTACATGATTAAAGTAAGTTATTCCATTTCAAATATTAGAATACAAATTAATATACATTAATACTCCGTAAGAGACATCATAAAGAATTACTTTTTGGTTTTTGCCTTCTTTGATTTAGAAGATTTAGTATCATTCTTCCTCTTTTTGTCTGCTGAATCTTTGGGTTTGGGGACAGATTGGAAAAATCCATCCAATCTACCTTGAACGCCACCTTTCAACCCTTTCTTTAATTTTTCCGCTCCGCTTCTTATTCTATCCTCACTAAAGCCTTTTTCCTTAACCATATACTGAATGAGTCCATCAACATCTGGTTCTCTCCACTTTAGATTAACTTCGCTGGCATCGATTGTATCTGGCTTAATAAACAATTGCCTAGCTTCGTCATAGGGCCAATTCTCAGGAAGCTTGAAATTGGTCTTGTCAGGGTTATTCGTCAAGTATTCGACTATTTTGTCTAGCGAGCCATGCTCTTTAATTAATTTAAATGCTGTCACTGGTCCAACCCCTCTAATTGTTTCACAGTAATCACAACCCAATAAGATACACAAATCAATGAATGTTTCTTTGTCCATCTCTAAGGCTTCTAAAACCTTATCGTATTGAATCTGATCAATTGGCATTTTTCTAGCTTCTGAAAAGGTCAAATGTCTCAACAAGAAAGGAGGTTGGTAACATAAAGTATCCATATCTTCTGATGCAGCTGCAAACACTTTTCCACCTCTAGCCAATTCTGCACATTGTGCTTCAGCTTCGCAAGGTGCATTAACGTAAGGCACTCCCATTAAATCTAATAACTTTTTAGCCTCGTCATTTTGTTCTCTTGTAACTCTAACCGTCCTTTTCTCGTATCTTACCATATCCTCAACCGTACCTTCGTCTTTTATGTTATCTCTTTGTTTAATAGCCTCTTCTCTTCTAAGCAATCTTTTTTCCAATTCACCACCTTTTAAAACTGGTGGTTTTCCATCAAAAACATATACAGGCTTGATACTATTTTCAACTAAACGAATTGTACGGTAGAACATACCCAGTAAATGGGAGGTGGTTTCTCCCTCATCATTAGTCAATTGTTGACCTTCGGCTTGTCTGACAGCAATTAAGAATTGATATAAGCACATGGAAGCATCAATGGCAATCTTTCTACCAAATAAATTTTTCAATTGAAATTCTTTAAATGCATCTGGAGCATGCTCCTTTATTAATTGATTGAGTCCTAATATTAATGTTAGTTTTCTAATCCAATGATTCTTCTACATCTTATACATACCTTTGACACCCATGATTGACCTCTATATACTTGATAATAATGTTTTTTAAAAAATATCTTTTTAGTACGCGTTATATAATGCGCGTAATAACATTAGTATACTTCAAATAGGACTATTGATACATTATTCTATATACGATAAAATTGACTAAAGAGATTGATTGATAATGTGAAATTACATCGAAGTTACTGTAAATGACCAATTGCCTGTAACAGGATCGTAGGTTTTAAAATCCATACCCGGTAATTTTTTCAAGTTTTCAATATGACGACGAACAAATTCACTCTTTGGATCAAGTATAGGTAACTTGTCAGCCTTGTTAATAGGATAGCACCCTTCGAGGGTTATCTTTGCAGGAAGGTTCAAGCCTTCTCCGTCTTGTGGTTTATTGTCATCTGGGTAAACTATGCAAGATTTGGATCCAAAGATTATAAGGTTACCAGTTATGTCATCCAAATTAACAAAACTGGATAAATCCACAGGCTCCAAAAATTCTATTTGACCGTAATGTTTACGACCGACTATGAAATTTTTCACTGAACGTAATTCAGACAAAGATTTCTTTTTTAATTCAGATATAGATGGGGATGTCCAATAACCATCGTCATCGACTTCAAGTCTTGTTGCTTCTCCATTAATTGTTGGAACACTTTCCAACATTTTAGGTGTTGATTCATCATCCTTATCAGTATCATATTCTGAGCCCTCGCCTTTATTTAAAACGAATGAAACTTGTTTGGATGGAGTGTACTGAGTTTGGCCTGATGAAAGTAATGAGTTATTATTACTTGGAGACTTAGACTTATCTAAAACCAACTCCTTAAAGCTTGCTTTAGGTGCAAAAATATCAGAAGATATGATGGCTTTATCAGTATTCAAAGTGAATATATTTTCTTTGTTCTCAGAACTAGACATAGGAACATTATTTGCACCGACAGGGCTTGGTGTCTTCTTAGGTAAGGCACTTGGCTTGAATAATGGTGCAATTCTATGTGCTGTGGCTAAAGTAACTGGTTTCTTAGAAGTTGCTGATCCATTAACTGGGGTTGCACTTGGAACACCACCGTTATTCAGCTGCTGTACACCAGTAATACTCTGGAATAACGGATTATCGCCGTATGGGTTTTGCTTATTAATATTAGCTAAAGGCTGTTGCTGTTGTTGTTGACCCGCTTGTCCTTGACCTTGATTATTATTAGACCCGAAAAGACCACCACCAAGTCCAGAATTGGTATTATTTCCGCCAAATAACCCACCAGATGTTGGTGCATTATTATTAGTAGCTGGTTTGCTTCCAAATAATCCGCCACTGCCTGTACTATTATTAGAACCTAATGTATTAGTACCGGTATTGTTATTGCTTCCAAACAATCCACCCGATGTAGTTGTTCCGGTATTATTGTTGCTACCGCCAAACAATCCTCCAGAGCTTCCTGCTGTGTTATTATTGGCTCCAAATAATCCTCCTCCTGTAGTTGCAGAACCAGCTGGTTTATTACCAAATAATCCACCACTGGTGCCACTATTTTGATTATTGCCAAATGCATTAGTTGTATTATTAGCATTATTTTGCGATCCAAACAACCCACCTGTAGTTCCGGCAGGTTTGTTACCTCCAAAGAGGCCTCCACCGGTATTGGTATTGTTGTTTTGAGCAGAACTACCAAAAAGCCCACCGGAAGAAGGAGCTGCAGTGTTTTGGTTACTTCCAAACAAACCTCCAGATGGAGCTGCTGGTTTATTTCCAAACAAACCACCCGAATTGCTATTCGTATTGTTGCTTTGTCCAAATAATCCGCCCCCTGTATTATTGGTGTTGCTTTGACCTCCAAATAAGCCACCACTAGTATTATTGGTGTTATTTTGGCCCCCAAATAAACCACCAGTTGCAGGCTTATTAGCACCAAATGCTCCACCGGCCGCGTTGTTTTGTGCGCTACCGAATAAACCACCACTAGAACCTCCAATTCCTGATGCATTATTATTATTGGCACCAAACGCGTTATTGTTTGTGCTACTAGCTCCACCAAATAATCCTCCAGATGGATTTGTATTTTGGTTAGTTCCAAATGGTGAACTATTGGCGTTTGCGTTATTGGCGCCAAAGGGATTTGTGGTATTGTTAACAGCCGGGGACGCATTTGATCCGAAAGCAGAAGTGTTGTTACCACCAAATGGAGAATTGTTATTAGCACCAAAAGCTCCACCAGTGTTGGATGAGCCAAATCCAGAAGTCCCTGTATTTGATGTACCGAATGGATTTGGTTTATTGGCCCCAAATGCAGTGGAGCCTCCACTACCAAATGCAGACGTGTTGCTATTACCACCAAATGCGTTAGAACCACCGAATGCTGAGTTTCCTTGGCCACCAAATGCTGAATTACTTTGTCCACCGAATGCTGTATTGTTGTTTGCAGCACCAAAGGCTGAACCTGTGTTACTAGATCCGAATGGAGAATTGTTATTCTGAGCACCAAAACCAGTATTAGTGGTATTATTTGTAGCGCCAAAAGGAGAGGTACCTGCCGCATTGGCTCCAAATGCTGAATTGGTATTATTACTCGATGCACCAAACCCAAATCCGCCAGTTGCAGAAGCTCCAAAACCACCTGCTGCCGTAGCTCCAGGTGCATTTGCATTACCAAACTTTCTATTCTGCTCGTAATCCTTCAATCTCAATTCCTCAAATGAAAAATTCTTGTACTCAGGCATCGAACTAACGTTTTGAAACACATTGGTTCCAGTTGAATCTTTTTCTGTGTATGGGGTGAAGGGCTTTCCACCAGTACCGTTGTTAACGTTGGGGTCAACATTTCCTGCACCAGCTCCCACTCCAAATGCAGAAGTAGACGAAGCTCCAAAAGGTGAAGTATTGTTGTTGGTAGGAGTACCAAATCCTCCTCCAAATGTCGATTTGTTGGCAGATCCAAACAAACCACCACCTGTATTAGGTGCTCCAAATCCCGACGTTCCCATATTATTGGATGCACCAAAAGCTGAAGTAGTATTGGCATTGTTGTTACTAGCTCCGAATGGAGACGAAGTAGTATTAGACGCTCCAAACATGCCTCCACTAGGTGCACTAGGTGCACTTGGTGCACTTGGTGCACCGAATGCCGACGTGGTATTGTTTGCTCCAAAAGCGCTACCTGTTCCAAATCCACCTCCAGTACTAGCATTATTGCTAGCACCAAATACTCCTCCAGAAGTTGCATTATTAGCTCCTCCAAATGGTGATGTGCCTGCCGTCGCAGTATTATTGGCGGCTCCAAATGGGGATGTATTGTTACCACCTGTACTACCGAATCCTCCAAATCCTGATGTAGATCGACCGAACATAATTGACTTGACTTTAATTGAAAGACTAATGTAGCTTGATTCGCCGTTTAATGACCATGAATCAATTTTTGTTTATGCCCTTATTACAATTTCTCATTTCATCAAAAGTTGAAAAGTCGTGTATATGCAAATATATTTTATCTACTAACAATATGGTAAGGAACTACGTCTGCTCTAACTAAGTCTTTTTCTTCTTAGACAACATGTCACCTATGTCACCTTGAGGTGCTCTCTTGGAGTTTGCTTTTGCTGCCTTGGAAGTCTTTGTTTCAAACTTTTTCAAGTGTTCTGCTCTCTCCTTCGCACCAAGCTTCGATAACTCCTCCAGTTTGGTTATATATTCTGCATCGTCGGCTTTTTTGTCTTGCAACCATTCAAGTAGCTTTATCTCTTCTCCATAAACTGTGTCGTCTTTTTCAACAGGAGTTTCTAAAACTATAGGAATATTTTGAAGCCTAGGACAATTGGCAATAATTCTGAATACTTCAAGTCCTAGAAACCCGTAACCTAGTTTCTGGTGTAAATCTCTGTTGGCTCCTAATGGCGCCTTGGAGTCGTTTAAGTGGATTGCACTCAAGTATTCCCAGCCAATGATGTCTTCAAATGACTTGAAGAACTCATCAAACTTCTCTTGGGTTGAAATATCGTAACCTGCAGCAAATGTGTGACAGGTGTCAATACAGACTCCAACTCTGCTCTTATCCTCCACCATGTCGATTACTTCTTTGATATCTTGTAAGTTCGATCCGATTAAATTGCCGTGGCCAGCCATATTTTCGATAACAATCTTCACAAATTCCGTGTCCTTGATTGCCCTATTTATATTATCAGCGAGTCTTTTTAATGCTTCCTTATGGTCTCCATCCAAGCTGGACCCAGGGTGGAAATTGTACAATCCGATATTTAGCTTCTCGCAACGCTTTAAATCATCCAAGAAAGAACCATACGCCTTCTCTTCTTTTTCAGCATCTGGATTGGCCAAATTGATAAAGTAAGATCCATGTGGCAAAATATCAGTTCTTGGGTTATACCCATATTCTTTGCATAGTTGTGCAAACTTTGCAACTTCATCTTCCTTGATGTCGGGGGAGACCCATTTTCTTGGAGATTTCAAAAATAATGCAAAACTGTTGGCTCCAATGTTCATTGCATTAGTCAATGCTTTCGAAATGCCACCTGCCATAGCAACGTGAGCACCAAACTTGAATTTACATGTCGTATCTCGAGCATATTTAAATTCTACCTTAGCTGCTTTCAGGCTAGTTTTCTTGACGGGAGTTTTAACAGTGTTGGTAGTCATATTTCTTAAAATGTTTCTAGATATATTAGTAATAGCCATAAATATAGTCGCTGATAAATGCCATTACATACCCTCTAAGATTCTACTTATAAAAGAATACAGAGAGACGTAATAATAAATCAGCTCCAAGTAGTCGATGCGTGTATTTACATTGAAAAAATATATACAGTCTATTATATACTTGGTCTATAAATCACCTTTCTCGTTATTACTGTCTTATTTATAGACCACCATGAACTCTGTTGATCAATATGAGCTCTGCTTTATTAGGATTTTTATTCTGTCTCTTTATTATTGTCTGAAAATAGTTCTTTAAATAGTTCCAGGGCATTTGAGTGTTGAATATTGATAGAAGTGTCATACATTCTTTCTCTTCTCTTTCTAGCTTTATTTGACGGCTTCGATAGGTCAATAATGTGAGGATGGAATTTGTCTAACTCGTTTTGGATTCTAGTATGGGGATCACAATATGCAAGAGATGCTAATAGAGTGTAGTATGCGTCATTAGCTGCATTATGAAGATAACCATGGGGGATGCCTACTTTTCTTAATATCCCCCTTAATGAACCACCTGATTCGTAAGATAGTCTATGAATCCTTGCAGTGTCAACTATGGGTACATCACTAGGAATCTGAATCCCAATACTTCTTAACCATTTCAAATCACCTTCGATATGATGACCTACTAACACTATTCCTTCTTTACTTTCATGGGAATATTTGTTGATTATAGATTCAACGAACTTCTTACTCTCTGTTAGTTCTAGTGTATATGATACACCTCCCATGAAGTTACCTTTATTATTCGGACAATATCTACCATTGTACATCTTCTCGTGTTCTCTAATAAGGATGTGAAATTGATTAATCTTTGGTAAAATTGAATACAGCTGTTCATCTGGATTATACACTGCTATCCCAATTTCTGTGACTTTGTTTATATTCCTCTCCCATGCTTCTATATCAATGGCTATGAGTATTTTCTTTCTTAAATATATGCTTTCCATCCATTTCTGTAGATCTTTCTGCTGACTTTCTCCTTTAAATTTAAATTCTCTATGTTTGAAATAATCTTCCAAATTCTGCTTGTACAAATGCTTTATTTTAGCATCATCCGTTTTCTTTGCAATCTTAGTAGGCACCGGGGTAGCTTGATTCGACTTCTGTTGTTGAATAGATTTCGAAACGAAGGATCTCAGTACGTTTACAGATGTACAATTCAATCCAAACCTATTTATAAGCAATGAAGACCGGTAAGCTTTCTCTATCATTAGTTAATTTTTGATCCGTTAGCTGTTACTGCAACCAATACTAACTTTAAGATCGATAACGAAATTTTTCGCAGAGTTAGTTTTTTAGATTTAAGTCCATGATAATAAAGGTAGAGGCAATAGCTATTTGGTGGGCCTAGCTATGGATCATTCTATAATAGATGATAGGGTTTTTGAACTTAAAAATCATCCAACAGCACAGGATATTGAATCGATTCTAATATCAATTCTCAATAAACCATCAGATCTGAATACTAACTTCAGTTTAGTTACTACGTTGTTGAATTTTACCATCCCTGAAACCTACAATTTACTTCCAGATACAACAAAAGAATTAATTATATGTGTATTCAAATCCGTAACTGGTTTAGGGAACTTAATCAGTAAAATTTCTTTGCTTAAAGATAATTCAAAAGGTCATGATTCTTTTACTTTGTTGGAAACATTGATTCTGATTCTTACAAGATGCTTTGACACAGGTCTAGTATCAAACATGGCACAGTCAACAAAAAGTCCTTCAGAAATTAAAGAAATAGATAAACTATTATTCAAAGGCAAATGTTTTGCAATAGTGAATGAAGTTGTTTCAAATTATGATATTCATTCTCGTAATCAAATTTTTACATGTTCTGATAACTATGTGGGATTCTTGAATATTGAAGTATTGGCTTTGTTTAAAGATAATATAGACATAAAAACAATCAATGTATTTATTGCCTCATTGGGTTCATTTAATTCAAGTAGCTCGGCACAGTATCTTGATTTAATGTTTAATGAAGGTAATTGGCCTTATGCATTAAAGGCTTTCAAGTATATGAAGAGATTTGAGAAGAAAACTTTTTTGTTACGATTGATACGAAATTTCTTGACAAAAAAGTATCTTACAACGAATATTTCAATTGAAAAGTTATTATCGTTAGCTTTCGTATTACACCCAATGATTGAAAATGACTTAGTAGATGAAAACTTCTTAAATAAGATTATTGCTATAGGTAATTATGAAGCTAATTTGTTAGTGTCTATTTTGCTTTCAAATTCACCAGATGATAATTTCTACCAATTGATTTTAACTCTACTCAAAACATGGGCAGATGAAGATCTAATGAAAAGTGAAGCTATTTCTTTGCAGGAATATAGAACACATTTGATTATTCTGCTAATTTCACGCGTGAAGAAAGTTAGCTTTACCCAAGATGTGCTCAAAAATCCTATTTTTTTAAGGGCCATTTCGAACAGACTAAGTTCGTTTTCAAACAATGTAAAATCTTTAGGTGTAATTTTAGCCGATAAGGTTTGTGAATTTGGAGGACATGAAAAGATATTTCAATTAGATAATATTGAAGGTTATGATTTTTTAATCAGTAATGAAGCCTATAGGTATAAAACTAGCGTTGAGAATATGACAATTGAAGAAGCGTGGAATTATTTGAATGAGCCAGAAGTCATTGAAAACTCCACAGATTTAAATAGCGATAAATCTGATCTAGTTAAAAAGGTGCAAACAATATCGATATCTAAATTGGATTCGGATGATGAATCTGACTTCGAAAGTGATGAAGAAGACGACCCAACTATTTCTAGAAAACCTTATATCGCTAAGCCATTATATATAAAAGATATTCTTGAATATCTTACAGTCGACAGTAACCTGCCTCAAGCTTATGAAAAAAGACGTTCAGCATTAATTAATGGACCAACATTACTAAGACAAAAATCAAGCTTTGGTAATGAAGTATCATTCTATGCAGAAGATTTGGTCACACAACTTGTTGGACTATCAAATAACTATGAAGATAATGATTTTGAGGATCTTAGGCTAAATTGTTTAATAGCTATTATTGCGGCTAATCCATCTTGTACTTTACATTTGTATCGACTACTTTTGACTGGTGATTATTCTTTAAAGCAACGTATGTGTATATTATCTGCAACTTCTCTCGCAGTTAGAGAACTCAGAGGGTTTAAAGATGAAGTTGTGACACGGTCTTATAATGAAAAGCAATTTCCTTCAAAGATATTACCTGGTTCTCTCCACAGTAAGTTCTTATCTTTGGGGCTGGAAGACGACAAATATATAGGTGAGAAAAGAATTAACCCAGCATATGAATCGCTACAAGGTGAGATAATGTACGATGCGTCAGAAGAAGCTCAAAATAAACTCAGCGGTGGAAAAATATTACGTTTGTCAAGCAATTTAAAGAAAAAACCAAAACAAGAAGTTATGTCCCCTATAGTTAAGAACTTTTCCAAAATAATTGGATCTCAATTTTATTTGCCTCTAGTTAGTATTTGGTATGAAGTTGGTGGGCAAATTGACATTGGGCACTATTCACCCATTCTCACAGCACATTATATAAAAACATTGGCCCTCTTATTGCATGCAGCATATCCAACTGCTATTAATCTAAATGATATGATAAAAGAATTTTTTCTGATAGTTACACCCCTTATCCAGAAAATCAGTTTGGATGAATTGCAAATAATTGAAAGCATTGTTACTGGTATTTTATTAATTTGCGATATTCTGGACGATCAATACTTGATGCTGTACTATCATAATGAAATAGACATTTTTCATAGGTGGTTGTCATTAATATGGGAAGATCTTATCGATGATAGAATCAAGAGCTTGTGCGCTGGTTTACTACTTAGAGTAAATGAATTAAACGAAAAATTCGAGAGAATCTTGTTAGATCAAATGAATAGCATTTATTAAATACTCTATAATTAAAAATACATGATAATAATGTTACAACTAAACCTCTTCACCATTGCTCTCATGAACTTCGTCATGTGTATACTCCTGTACATATAGTCTTGATATCAATGCTTCAGCACTATCAATAAATTCTCCTTCGCTACAATTTGGCCTTAATTTCTTCTTTGGCAATATTGGATGTGGTTTATCTAATGTACTCAAAGCTCTACTCTGAGGATCACATAACCTTAAAGCAAGAACCAACGTATAGTATGCGTCATTACCTGCATTATGAAGAAATGCATGTGGAATGTCTGCAGATCGCAAAGCGTTCTTCAAACTAGCTCCATTCATGCCATGACTCGCAGCATAAATTTTCTGCGTATCTAAAGAACTTGTGTCTGCTGGAAAATGGATACCTAGTTTCAGCATCCACTGAATGTCACCTCTTACATCATGCCCAACTAAATAGCATTGTCTTTTATGTCTAATATCGATAAAATAGTACTGGATAAGGCTCTGTATGAATTTGACTGCTTCTATTTCAGATAATATGTAAGTCGTTTTACCATTGTAATTACGTGAATGTTCAGGCACAAACCTTCCATTTTTTCGCCTCATGTTTTCTTTTATGATAATATGAATCAGTGTTATATTAGGCATTAAAGCATTGCCTTGTTTCCTAGGATCGAAAATTGCAATACCCAATTCTGTCACTACTTTTGTATTTACCTCCCATGCTTCGACATCTATACAAAACAAAATGCTTCTGCGACCATAAACAATTTTCATTCCTTCCTTTAAAATGGCAAGGCTCGAGGGATTATGTAGCCTACTTTGTTTCGAAATTTGCAGGATGTAGTTATTTATAATTTTATCATAATACTGCTGTCCATTCGGTTCTAAACTTTCTAAATTTCTAAAATAAGGTGCGTTGTTTATTTTTATGGGTGTAACAGAGCCATTACCTGACTCCTTATCAGTGATCACCATTAATATTCTAATACAGTTCAGATAGATAAAGAAAGATTTCAAATAAAAAAAAAATATCATCGTACGCATTGTTAGCAAAAAGCTCACAAAATCAAATTCATCCTAGTATGCATTTACCGATATATATATATGAACCTAATCTATAACTAGCCTATAAAGCACCAACGCATGCACTTATTCCTAATACGCTAGCTATTAGAATTGTTTTTTTCCATTTAGAACCCTCATAGCCAACTATGTTATCACTAATTCTATTCGCATTTGATGTTTTGTTCCCTTTGACAGAATGAGTAGAATGAGATGCAGAACTAGATTCCGAGGAGCCTGAAGTGACCGTTTTTGTTTCCTCGCCCCAAACTGATTGTGATCCTGTGAATCCCCATTGGTTGTAGGTGACTTTACCAGTGTTAGTAGCGGTAGTGGCAGTGTTTGTCTCAGTTTTTGGAGTCGTTTGTTGTGTAGCATCCGTCGTAACGGTTGTATCCTTTGTGTCCGTAGCTGTATTTGTAGCTTTATCGGTATTTTTGGCTGTATCATGATCAGCTTTGGTATTCTCTGTAGCCGTTGTCTTATCCTTTGGCGATGAATCGTTGTTATTATTGTCAGATCCAGATCCATCGCTATCTAAACCACCAAGATTATCAGCAATTACGCTTCCAAATTGTATTAATGAAAATGATGCAAGAGCGAATGGAGCACTATGGAAATGTTGAAGAGACATTTTGAATCGATAATTTATAAATTCCTAAAATATTCTTGTCTGGATAAATATGCTCATCTCTTTATATATAATTATACTGTGGGAGTAACACAGGCAGGTTTCTCTACATCGTAGCATCGTAGCAGGGTTACCATGATTCAAATGGTAAACAAAACTAGCCAGCCATTGAAAATTTCAGTCATAATGCATGCGAAAAACTCTTGATTTCATTACTTTTCCTAATTAGGTAATTCATAAATATTCTTTTTGCTAGTATATACGATGTAAAATCTATGGAACAATATGTAGAATACCCGCTTAAATTACCGAAATCTGTTAATAATGGTCCATGAGGTCATATTATCCAATTAGCAAAGTCTTGACATCTAATTGAAGCAGAACATGGATCTCGTTTAAACAAATCATTAATTGATTCAAGCTCTTCTACCAAACACTGAATATATTTCTTATTATTATTAAAATTTTCAAAATGAAGCATGAACGATTTACGTCTTTCTGAATAGCACTTCAGTTCTATTATTTTATATGACTCTCCCGGTTCTATTTCAAATCCTCTGATAATTCCAAAGACTAACGATATCAAATGGCTTATGATAATCTCCGTTTCATCAGCTGATGCGGATTCCACTATCCTAAGAGATCTGATAATCGCGAGCTCTGTTTTTCTTCTGGCAAAACTCTGATCTTTAGAAGAAGATAATGGTGGTAGCAATGGTATGTCAACGAAATATGTGTCTCCATCTATTTGATCTAATGGGGAACAAGAGACATCAGATTCATGAGAGAAAAGAATATGTGGGCTGCCTGTCTCATTAAATTTTGTCCTCAAACACTTAAAATCATCTTCACCTTCCATCCACAGACTGTGGTAATTAATAATTTTATAATTCATAATGTTTCCTAGATTAGATACTTCCGAAAAGTTCAATTTTAACTTCATCATTATATTACGCTCTGTCAGAGGGAAAACATTCTTAACAACAATTCTCAACTTTGTTAAATTACTCTGAATTGATACCATTTCTCCATTCATCTCAATTTCAGAAAATGAAATTAAGCTCTCTATACCACTAACTTTCTGAAAGTCTATTGTCACATATGGTATATATCCTGATTGAAGGCTATGCTCCATTATGAAATCAAAAGAATCCCCAAACTCTGAAAATGAATTAAACCTTAGCAATTTTGATCCTGATACAATATTTAAAGAGTCATTACATTGAGTTGGCATAGAAATTAAATTGTAGACTTCCTGTGCCTCTATTGAGTATGATTTACCGATCCTTATTATATCAATAGTTAAATTTTCATTAGCTTGCAAAAAACTGATCTTATCATTAATTTTAGATTTAATAAACCTTTGAGGTTCTGTAAGATCGTAATTATTGGAATTCAATATTATTAGCCTATTGTTATTCTTGGGCCCCGAGGGAATATATGGCAATAACTTTTTGTACTTTTCAAAGCTAATTAGCATTTCTTCAAATCCATTATCGAATATTGGGAATTGTCTGTCATCTTCATTTGCAAAAACTCTAATATCATTTATGATATTCTCCCAGCCATCCCATGATGGACTAACACATCCTATAAAAGTTCCGCTGTTCGAAGGTTTTCCATGTCCATCTACTCCAACGAAAATTAAACCAAGTTTATCAATAGGTCTCAATTTTGATCTGAGATTTTGAAGTAGTGATATTATATTCTTCTTATATTCAAGATTGCTGAGATCTGTGCAATTGATCAATGATATGGAAACATTCATATTCATTGGAATATTTTCTGCCGGTGGCATGATTCTCCTTAGCAAAGACGATGGTACATCTAAATTTTTCTCCCATAGGCTGCAAAATTTGAGACCATCCGTCGATCTGTTGCACTCATCTAGTAATTCCCAAGCATTCGTAGTTGTATGAAGTAGAGGTATCTGTCCAACCAGAATTTTTTTGACTGCTTGAATTAAATAATACTCCCATTTGGATATAATTAGCGAACAACTATGTCTCATATAAAGTTCAGGAAGAGCTTCATTGCTTAAATTCAAAACAAGTACGTTCTCAATTCTGTTTATGCTGCTTATATCACTGTTAATTAGCACTTCTCCCATTAGGCGAGTCCCATTATAATCAACTAGAATAATTGCATTTCCAAAAAAATAAACCGATATATTGTCCCAGTCAGAGCCATTACTACTTATCTCTAAAAAGTCAAACATCCTCAAATCTCCTAATTCTTCAAGTGGTAACAATGAATCACTCCAATTATTAACTCTTAAGGCTAGCTTTACTTTAATATTTTGAATTATCCTTGATTTGATCGCTTGATCCTCAGATGAATCACTCACACAATTCGAAATTTGGGAAGGTTTTACACTTATTAAACAATCTAAGTCATATTCTCCATCAGTCACTTGACTAGCAGCATCTGCGGTAACTGTAATCCTTGGTTTGAGAATTTCGTTGTACAATTTTTCGTTGTAGAAATTCCCTGTAGGAGTTGATATTGGTGATAATAATTGTGACTCATTAGCACTTACAGAAGACTTGACTAACGTGTCGTAATCTTTCAAGTGTGACATTGTATCAAATGGACTGTGCTCCTTGTCGAAATTGTTTGGAAAGAGGGATTCAGCTAGCTTTTGGTGCTTGATACTGGCCTGAATGGAAGCATCGACGCACTGAGTTTTTTTCTCACATTGGGTGCAAAATGGTAGCGACTCCAAATTATTTTTGTCCATCATTTCAAGGAAACAATACTTATGACAAGAATGAGAACAGGTTAATTGTAAGCCCAATTCTCCTGCAAGCTTATTAGATAACAATTCTTCGCAGAAAACACATCTGTCATCAGCGAAATTTTTTTTCCTAATGCCCCTTTCTGGGTTTGAATGATCGCTTATGCTATATCCCTCAAGTTGAGGGATCTTTGGAAATGTAAGTGGTGGTGGAATTACAGTATTGCGAGATATCTTTATAGGATCCCCCAATGTTTCATTACTATGTCTTCTCCGTGGAGGAGAGATTGGTTTCATTATATTGTTGATAATTGATAGTTTTGACTTTCTTTTCTCATTCATTTTGAATTACATACTTCTTACATTCAAGTTAAATCTTTTTTCTAGAATGGTTCCACATTATACTTTATATTTCCAGTTTTAAATTGTTTTGTATTGACAAGTCATATAAATACCAGCCATATAAATACCAGCATTTTAAACTTTCAATTCTTGGGCATGATACAGATTAGAGAACGATCGTTACATGGATACACACAACGCATGTTACTTTATAGTAAATAAATGAGATATATGCAATACTGAAACGCAGGCTTGCTCAGTGTTCTAATTCATATACTATTTAAGATGTCTCATCAAAAGTGAGGCACCTCTAAAACAACCTACACCCATATAAAGCCTCATCCTGAATGATCTAAAACCTATTCTAATGTCCGTATTGGGTTAATTATGTACATGTTTCCATGTACAAAGAATGTGCCAAAGGAAGTCGTATGGGGAAAATAGAGTCATGATTTTAGAATTGTGGTACTATTGTTAGTGGAAAGTTTAAATCACTAATACGGTAGCCTCTCGCCTAGAGAACTTAAACACCTTTGTCTTAAGTAGTTCAAAAGTAGAAATACGAGAAATAATAATAGTATTCTTGCGTTATTATTAGATAGAGCCTGTGCGCACATCATAAATACGGATAGCAATAGGACCCTACATGCTGAAATAGGTGTGATGAGAGCCCGTAAAACTTTAGTTCATAGTATTGATAAGATAACAAGCGGTACCATATTAAAATTCATTTACATTTATTTACATTTATTTTCATTTATTTTATTGAAATTCGACAATAGAACTAAATAACTAAATCTAGAGGCATGGGGCACCACCTTAGTCAAGCTTTCATTATTCACATAATCCATCAAATTACAATAGGGGCCAAAAAGGGGTGAGCAAGCAGCTTTCTTCACTACATTAAAATGCCTCTTTAATGTCTATGAGCCATGCATTAAACTTGCATACATAGTTTCTCTTTCTTTGAAGACTCATCAAGCTGCGAAATGTCATCTATTGCGATTTTAATGCTGTTACCTCGATTTCAATCTTCATATTCGTATCTAATAAGTTGGCCGATATCATTGTAGCTGCTGGTCTTATGAACCCAAAGTATTTTCTTAATACTGGCCAGCATTTTTCGAACTCACCAGCCTCTGGTAATATATATGTGACTTTTACCACATCTTGTAAACAAGAACCGGCATCTACCAAAGCACTCTCGATATTTCTTATAGCTTGGTCTGCTTGATCTATCACATTGTCCGAAATTTTCATAGTATTATAATCATATCCTGTGGTTCCCGAAACAAAAATCATTTGCCCAATTATGACTGCTCTTGAATAAGCAATTTGTTCCTCGAATTCTGAACCTGAAGTGATAAGTTTTCGTTCCATCGTTAATGGCTATTTAGAAGTTGAGTTATGTTGAATGTTACAAATTTGGTTAATTAAAGTAAAGCTTGCTTGAGGAAACAAGTTGCAAAGGTTGTAAAATGACTTATTGAACAATTAGTCATCTGTGCCATCTCATTGATAAGACTTTCACCTGCGACCCGAATTTTAGGTGAAATTGTTCTACAATTGCTACAATTCAAAGTTGAAAAAAATACCATATAATTTTACGTCATATATATCTATCTAAGCAACAGCAAGATGCGATATATCTAAAAGGAGTTAACATAGAAACAAAAAATTTGAAATCAGTTTGTAAATTTTTAAAAGTTTTCTCACCCTACTATAAAGAGAGTTGTGTAGAAACTCTTCTTATGGATTTAGAAACAATTCCTAGCCATTTAACTAGACGATCAACATCACCATCTTCAATGGCTTCTTTCAATCCAGGTAAAGTTTGACCAGCATAACCAGTATACCTGCCACTTGCAAATACGATATGTCTAAACCAAGATCTTTCATCTAAACCTTTATGATACAAAAAGTTTCTTTCAAAATATTGAAGAAGCTTATTGTGCTTCTTAATTTGGAAATGTAATTTGATACGTTGCCACCAATGCAACGAATCTCTCTTATCATACTTGATTTGAAGAGTCTCTGTTTCTGCATCGAAAACAGTTGTTTTATTCTCTAACGTCAATAAATCTTCGTAAGTTCTCTTGACAAACTCTTTTAAAGTAGCGTTCTTATGGTGTTTCAAATCATACATAACATGTATCTTGCTATGCTTGCATTGGGTTGGATTTAAAAATTCTGGGAATGGGTATAAAGATTGGTGTGAATAGTAGCCATTTGAGTCCTCGATAATCGATCTCTCGTTTTGAAAATCATATGTAAGATATTCATCCCAATTACTATTATTGGTTAAATGTTTGTGGAGCCATTTTTTAGGGATAAGATCTATTGTCTCGTTATAGTACTTCAACAAATCTTTTGAATAGTCATCCAACTTAAAGTCAATTAGTTGTCTCTCGTTCAATTCTAATGCGACTAAACCTAAGTACTTAGCCAACAAATTATGGAAAACAAATCCTTTATCACCATACTTTTCCATCCAATGGTACGAATCATAATTTGAATGGTATTGATAAATTGGGTCACCTTTACTTTGAGTAAAAGACATATCAACAGATGGGATCCCCAAATGTTCCAAAAAGACAGTATAATCAGAACCAGATCCAAGATTGCGAATCTTATCTCCAGATTTCTGTACAAAATGATCGTATAATGATTTTGGTTCTTCGCCGGGATAGTCCAAAGTCTTTGCAACTTTCCGCAAGATATTATTTAAAACTGGAGATGCTCCCAACTTTAATTGACGACCAACAACTGCGACATCAACATTCAAATAAGCTACAACTTTGCGCTTTAAATCCTTTGCTGCGAATTCTCCGAATTCTGTTGAGCCCAATAAACCGTACTCTTCACCATCATAACTCTGCAAGATGATAGTTCTCTTGAATTTGTATCCAGATTTCTTCAACTCTCCTAAGCCTCTAGCAATCTCTAAAAGAGCTGCAGAACCTGAATTAGGATCGCCTGCACCACCTTTTATCCATGCATCACGATGATTACCAATGATAATTACTTCATCTTTATTTTCTCCTTCGATTTCCCCATAGACGTTGTGTAACTGGCTAATGTTGTAGATCTGGTTATTGTACAAATTCAACTTCACTTCTGGGTTAGGACCAGTGGAATAATCAAATCCTTCAAGTTCACCTCTCCATTTTTCATCTGAGATATTACTGCCATATCCATTTAGTTTTTCCAAGATCGGACTAACTTCACGATAAGAGATTGGTAATGCTGGAATCTTACCAATACTATTATGTGGGTCCTTACGCTCAACTCCTGGTTTGGATGCATAACCTGGAGTGGTTGGATCTCCAGGAGCTGCTCCAACACCGCCTAAAAATTGAACACTTCCTCTCTCAACAGCACTCTCATGTCTGGCTGGGCCATGTGGGTATTGCTTATAACCATTAGCAGGAGTAATACCATAGTCATTTCCAGGGTCGCTGTATAATAAAACACCAACAGCACCATTCTCCTGGGCGAATTTAACTTTCAAACCACGCATGACATGGCCATATCTCGCGATAACAATCTTTCCTTTCACACTAACCCCTAACGAATCAAGTGTAGCAAAATCTTCCCTAGTACCATAGTTTACATAAACATACTGTGCTGTAACATTGCCATTGGCTGCGTAAGATAAGAAAGTAGGAACCAAGTCCTCCCCCGTAGAGGTTTTATCATCTTTGAGCTCATCCTCCTTCAATGGAGCCACATACAACGTGTGTTTGCCCTTAGCATCCAAAAGCTTCAAATCATGTTGAAATGGATAACTGACATAAACATCGTATGAATCAATGCAGGTTTTAAATCCATATTCCTCGAACTTATTCTTGGTCCATTCAACAAACCCGTAATTAGTACCAGGCAAATGGGCTTCAGAAGTGTACTTTCTAGACCAATTACCAGCCAAATTCGTCTCCAATGCCTTCAAAAATACCTTTGAATGATCTCCTTTTTCAATTACCACTGGAGCAAGCGGAATGATCCTGTTAGTGCAAATAAAGCCTGCAAACACAACAGTCGCAAGAAGGAAAAGGTTCCGGAAGTTCCACTTGCTTTTCCTCTCCTTGATCTTAGATCTTATTTCAACAGGATCTCTGTAAGGTTCAAACAGTTGTTTTTCACTCATATTACTCTTGATGTCATAAATCTTTAAAAAAAATAATAAATAATAGTATTATAGGGTAAGCAAGGATGAATAATTGCAATCCATCCGTCACATGGTTTGATTGCTACAGATTATATGTTATATTAAGACACAATTTATTCAACCACAGAAA